>NW_024870488.1:39302-105071 GCF_013358625.1 Macadamia integrifolia
TCATTGCATTCACATAATTGCATTCATATTGATGTGGTCGGGCATGAATATTCATACTATTACATTTTCTTAAATTGTCATGATTGCTTGTGTGTGTTACCCTCACTGGGCTTCATGGAAGCTCACCCCCTATTTTTGCCTCTTTTTAGATGTTGATTCAGGAAATCCTTTGGAAACTATAATCGAGGTCCCAGCTCTCTACGGAGGTGACCTCTGGGATGAGGAGCTGGTTATGCTCGAGGATGGATGCGTGTGCGATGATTATGCATTTGGAGCACTCTGAGGATGGGAGTATCATCTTCTATTTTTTATTCTTTTTGTACTTAACAGATGTAGCCTTACGGGGGCATAACTGTAATTATGATTAAGATGTGAAAACATTCTTTTGTGTAAATATGGCAAATATCAATAGAAATCACCAGTTGATATATATTTTGTTTATATTATAAGTATGTGATTTTAGAATTTATTTCATAATCTTATGAATTTAAAGTACTGCATCGTGGATCCTGGATGGATGGTGGACACGTGTGTGTCCATGTTGCTAGCCTTCAAGTGAGTGGAGGCGGGGTGTGACAACGAGTGGTATCAGAGTGCAATACTCTACTTTAAGTCATAAACTTATGAAATGTTAGGACTACTTGTCACACCCCGTTCCCATAGAACCGAGCCAGTGACCGGGTTAACACCGGTTAACCCAAACCTGCTAGGATCATCAAATACTGTATTCCACCACAGCATACACACAACTAATATAAACTCATCAGATCAGTGGAAGACTAAGTTTTACCTGTGAATAATCCCATAATACTTGATACCCGAATTGTGATACAATAATAATATACATTTGGGCCCAAAGGCATGATATTTACACAATAAAAATAAAATTCAAATATCAAGTACATAAGGGAATCCACCAAAATAATCAGAGTACACAGCTCGGCTCGGTATCAAGGCTAGAGCTCAGCTCGGTATCAAGGGTTGAGCCCAGCTCGGCATCACATAGAAGAGCTCAGCACGGCCTCAGAAATGGAGCTCAGCACGGCCTCAAAGGTGGAGCTCAGCTCAGCCTCAGAACTGCTGTCCTGCAGCACAACCCTCGCACGAGCAGTCAGTGCCGTGCTCTAACTCCTCAGGGGTCCACCAGTCCTCATCAGGAAACTCGACTGTGGGACCCACCCCGTGCTCCTCAGATGTATGACCTACAAAATCATCTAAAAAGGGGTGCACTCGTGGGATGAGCTCACTAGCTCAGTAAGTGGTAAGATGGACCACACAGTAGTCTACGCATCAAAACACATCATATGCACTACATGCCATGCTATACATTTTAAATCACATCCACCTAAGCAACATTACTAAGTCCTTGGTTTTAGTGCTACTACAACCACAATGCGCGTATACTCCCGGTACGAGCCGTGAACTCCCTCCCGTAATACGCCCATAGGGCTGTCGGAGAAGGCCCACCGTGAGTACTCAGAAAAGTAACGACAATGCCGTCCATCGGCTCTCAACAGAAATGTAAATGATTGAAAATAAAGGTGCTGACTCCAACAATTTAAAAGCAGTACGATTGACCCTCTTGAATGTACCACCGGGGTTGCCGACTGTCCTACATGACTCGTCGGGCATTATGTCTAACCGCCACAGTGAACCAACATCCACAACCACTGCTTCCCCCCAAATGATAACCCAACACCTTAACCCCTGTTGGGAAGGGTCGTAGCACGTGATGGTGAAAATCCTAATACCGCATGCTCCTATATGACAATAGTATGACTGCATAGTGCCTCCGTGTCCCATTCCACGGGCCACCAATGCATTCGTTTCCAAGCCGACTACGACATCTAGCCTATCAATGCATCATGCACCATGATGTCCATATTCAATATATAAACATCTCATTCAATTGGCATTTAGAAAGTAAACATAGCATATATGCATAACAATGTGAGGAATGACTACACTACATAGCATATTCATGATGGCATGACTAGACTAGATATAATTAAATGAATGCCAAACAATGCCTTCAAACAATGCCAAACATCCTCTCCCCACTTGCTTGTAGTGTACAAGGATTCCTGCTCGGTACGGGTGAGATCCGGTGCGAATTGGGTAGGATTTGGTGAACCTAACATAATTGAGCGGGGTTAGTACTTCACCATTTTGAAATCAAAATCAACGAGATCCGATGACAAAATCATGTTTAGAACATCAAAAGAAGGTCACACTTCTGATTTGGGTCCAATCGGACATAAGGATCACCTTCGGGGCCACACGGGTGGGTCAGACAGGTGGGCAGTCTAGCCCACTGGTCCTACCCACCGGTAGGGCCCACCGGTTCCACCCATCGGTTGGGCAAGGGGCCCCTGCTAGGACCGGCGGGTAGGATGGCCCGCCAATTGGCCTGCCGGTTGTGCCCGAAGGCCCCCCTGCCCTCTCAGGTGGGTGCCCACAGGCGGGTAGGGGCCCACCGGTTGCACCCACCGGTCTTGGCGGAAAAAACCCTATTTCTTCCCAACTTTCTCCATTCTTTGGGGATTCAAATGGGGCTTTTCTCCACCCATTCTTCACACCTTCAAGGTCCTATAGGATGGTTCTAACCTAGATCTAGGTTAGATTCAAGGGATGGGAACCATCTTACCTTCTTTGCTCAAGAACAACCTCAAACCCTCTAAATCACTTCAAACTCACAATGCTTCTCCCACCTTGGCAATACCTCTTCAAATCCTTCAATATCAACACATAAATCATCTATTAAACCTTAGATTCATCATTTCAAAGGGGATTTACAAGATCTCAAGAAACCCTACTCGAATCAAGGGTTTAAGCTTGGGTATGGTGAATGTTCAAAGAACTCGACTTTGCTTACCTCCAAATGTAGATCTAGAGTTGAAGATCACTCTTCCGGTGCCAAAATGGGAAGATCAAGCTTCAGTGCCGCTGAAATCCTTCTCTTCTTCCTCTTCCTTCTCTTCCCTTCTTCTTCCCTTTCTTTTCTCTCTCCTCTTTACTCTTCTCACCAACGTACGGGTGTCATAAATGAAAAGAAAAGAAAAACATAAAGCTATATATATAATTCTCAAATAAGTGAATAGTGCACATGGATGGGTCACTCAGGTGGGTGGGTGCACCCACCTGTCCGCCCACCTGAGGGCCAAAACTTGGGATTTTGACCGAGTTCGGGCCTCGGCGCGAACCCCACCCCCAGCATACGACGTAGCATACATATATACCTTAAAATACGGCTATAATACCTGCTTTATCCGTACATGGCCTTATGGTAGGTGCATGTACACGGCTTGGGCACTCCCGTCTCTTCTGGCACTGGCTCGGACTTGTCGGGCCAGCCGGTGTTAAGGTCTCCCTTGCCATCATAGCCCATAAGGAACCCGCTCTAACTCCCTCTAGTTCGGTTCTTGCATGGTTAAACCGGGTCAACCGCAAAATTAGACCGGGCTTAAGAAGCAGGGTATTACATTACCCCCCTTCTGAAAAATTTTGTCCTCGAAATTGCGTACCTGGTTGATCAAAAAGATGAGGGTACTTGGCTTGCATTTCATCCTCTACCTCCCAAGATGCTTCCTCAAGAGAATGATCCGCCCATCGCACTTTTACATAGGAAATGGAGCAGTTGCGATGGGTTTTCACCTTCCGGTCCAAAATTTCAGCTGGTTGTCCTATATAGGTCATATCAGCTTCTAGGTACTTTGGTTCCACGAGTAGTACATGAGACGGATCACGCACGTATCTCTTCAGCATGGATACATGGAATACATTGTGAACATCCCCAAGTGAAGGTGGCAGAGCAAGCATGTAGGCTACTGAGCCAACCCAGGATAAGATCTCAAATGGTCCAATGTATCTTGGGCTCAACTTCCCCTTTCTATGAAACCTTTGCAACCCTTTAGTAGGAGAGATCTTGAGAAATACCTTTTCTCCTGGCTGAAATTCAATATCTTTTCTGTGGGTGTCTGCATAGCTCTTTTGACGGACGGAGCTGCTTTAATCCGTTCTCTAATAATGTCGACCTTGTCACAAGTCATTTGTATCATCTCAGGTCCTAACATTCAGCGTTCACCTACCTCATCCCAATACAAAGGAGTTCTGTATTTCCTGCCATATAACGCCTCATACGGAGCCATCCCAATTGTAGCTTGGTAACTGTTATTATATGTAAACTCCATAAGAGATATATATTCTTCCCAACTGCCACTCATCTCCATTGCACATTCCCTGAGCATGTCTTCCAATATCTGTATGGTTCGCTCCGACTGACCATCCGTCTGTGGGTGAAAAGTTGTACTCAAATTCAGCTGTGATCCCAAGGCACGCTGTAAGCTTTTCCAAAATCTGGAAGTGAACCTTGGGTCCCTATCTGAAACAATGCTCACTGGCACTCCATGTAAGCACACTATGTTGTCCATGTAAAGTTGTGCTAGTTTGGTCATGGAGAACTTGGTCTTGATAGGAATGAAATGAGCAGTCTTGGTAAGTCGATCCACAATCACCCATATCGCATCCATTCCCTTAGGTGTACTTCGTAGTCCGGTGACGAAGTCCATTGTAATCCTTTCCCACTACCATTCTGGTACTGGGAGTGGCTGAAGGGTACCATAAGGTCGATGCCTCTCAGCTTTCACTTTCTGGCATGTAAGACAAGTCGCCACATACAACGCTATGGTGACTTTCATGTTTGGCCACCAGTAACTTTGTTTGAGGTCTTTGTACATTTTGGTACTTCCTGGGTGAAGTGAGTACTCGGAGCTATGTGCTTCTCGCACTATCTTGTCTTGTATATCCAAATCATCAGGTACACACAATCTGTCTTGAAACATCAATGCCCCATCACTGGCTAAAGCAAAATCTGGGTCGTTCATTGTTTGATCTTGAACCTTAACTCTGATCCGCTGCAATTCAGGATCCAAAGGTTGCTTCATTATCACCTCTTGCCTAATTGTCGGATGCACTTGTAGAGCCGTCAAGGATACAGTCAACCATTTAAGGTTTTCTGGTTGAGGTTCAAGCTCTAAGGTTGCCCCTTCATATAAGAGGGTTTCATCCATTAGCATCGCCTCTTGCACGAGTGGTGGGCTGACTGCTAAGTATGAGAGCGACACAGTCTGTGTCTTACGACTCAATGCATCTACCACTACATTAGCCTTGCCAGGATGATACTGAATATCGCAGTCATAATCCTTCATGAGTTCAAGCCATCTTCTCTGTCTCATGTTCAGATCCTTCTGGGTGAAGAAGTATTTCAGGCTTTTGTGGTCACTGTATATCTCACACTTCTCCCCATACAAATAATGTCGCCAGATCTTAAGGGCAAAAATGACTGCAGCTAGTTCCAAGTCATGAGTGGGGTAATTCTTCTCATACTCCTTTAGTTGTCGGGATGCATACGCTATTACCTTACCGCGTTGCATGAGAACACAACCCAAACCAACTTTGGAAGCATCGGTATAGACTGTCATTCCACCTGTGCCTTCAGGAATAGTCAGCATAGGGGCAGTCACCAACCTTTCTTTCAATTCCTGGAAGCTCTTCTCACATTCCTCTGCCCAGTCGAATTTCACACCCTTTTTAGTCAACTTGGTCATTGGTGCTGAGATCCGAGCAAAATTCTCGATGAAACGCCGGTAGTACCCGGCCAAACCCAAGAAGCTTCTAATTTCAGTAACATTCTTGGGGCTTTCCCATTCCACTACTGCTTTCACCTTAGCAGGATCTACTTCGATTCCGGCTTTAGACACTACGTGCCCCAGGAATCCAAATTGTTCAAGCCAGAATTCACACTTGCTGTACTTGGCAAACAACTGTTGATCTCTCAACCTCTGTAACACCATTCTCAAGTGTTGAGTGTGCTCCTCTTCGGTCTTGGAGTAGATCAGGATATCGTCAATAAAAACAATTACTCATTTGTCGAGCACATCCTGAAATACTCGATTCATTAGATCCATGAATGCTGTCGGCGCATTGGTTAACCCGAAGGACAACACTAGGAACTCATAATGGCCGTATCGAGTCCTAAATGTTGTTTTGGGTATATCACTACTCTTTATCTTGAGCTGATAATAGCCGGACCGAAGGTCTATCTTTGAAAATACCCTGGCTCCTTGCAACTGATCAAATAAATCATCAATTCGTGGTAATGGATACCGGTTCTTAATAGTTAGCTTATTCAACTCCCGGTAATCTATGCATATACGCAAACTACCATCCTTTTTCTTGACAAACAACACCGGGGCACCCCAAGGTGAAACACTTGGGCGAATAAACCCCTTTTCCAACAGTTCCTGCAACTGCATCTGCAACTCCTTCAATTCAGCTGGTGCCATCCTGTATGGAGCCTTAGATACTGGAGCTGCTCCAGGAGTCAAGTCTATGGCAAACTCCAACTCCCTATTAGGTGGTAAATGCATCAGATCGTCTGGGAAAACATCGGAAAACTCTTTAATCACCTTTACTTCTTCTAGAGGTGTAACTCTTACATCAACATCGAGTACCGAGGCTATGAAACCCTGACATCCACTTTCTAGCAACTTTACCGCTTGGAGAGCGGAGACAAGGACCTTCCTCACCCTTTTCATTGTATCTGCTCGGTATACCCACTCTTTCCCTTTGTCATCTGTTACCTTAATCAGCCTTTCCGCACAGATCACATTAGCTCGATGAGCTGACAACCAATCCATACCCAATATAACATCAAAATTCTGTATATTGAATTTAATGAGTTGTGCATCCAAGTTCTTCCCACTAATCTCCACTGGGCACGACCCATACACTTCCTTCAACTGTGCAATTTTACCAGTAGGCATACTAACAATCATTCCATGGTCTAGGATCCTGGGTGACATCCCAAGTTTCCCTACAAATCTCTTAGATGAGAATGAATGAGTAGCTCCTGAATCAAATAAAACATAGGCTGGTATGCCCGATATGGGTAGGATACCTAGTATAACAATGTATATAATTTCAGCAGGTCATCAATATTAATCATAATGAACTTCTTAATTTAAAATGTACCTGCTACAACTTCTGTACTAGCCTTAGCTTCCTCGGCTGATAGGGCATACATCCTTCCCTGCAGTTGACTGCCTCGAGGTAAGGGAGGTCGGTACGCAGAGGGCTGACTGGAGGGCAAGGTTGGTCGGGCCCGATAGTCTTTCGCATAATACCCATAGGAATGGCAATTGAAGCAACGAATCTGAGATGTCGGAACTGGAGCGGGGCCCCTCTGCACTTGACCCGTTGCAGATGGAGGTCGAGGTGGCCTTGGAGCCGTAGGTGCCACACTAGTGTTCGGACGAAAAGAGGTAGAACCCGAACCACCAACTGGCCTAGGAGGGTAGCCAGATGGCCTATAGGGTTGCCTATACATAGGCCCAAAACTGTATGATCCGCGGTATGCTTTGGAGGAATTTCCCACATCTGGGAATGGATTTGTTCTCTTCCACAGTCTAGGAGTGAGGGACTGTTCACCCTTTTGCTTATCTTCCCTGGTCTTGGCCTTCTGTACAATCTGGCCATATTCGGTCAAATCCAAGACTCCAAGCACAGACCCAATAGACGCTTTTAGGCCTTTTAGGAACCTTGCTGCCTTTTCCTCAGCTGTCCTCATATGCCTTGGGGTAAAATGGAACAAACTCTCGAATTGCTGTTGGTACTCAAGGACAGTCTTACCTCCTTGAGTTAAGGCCATGAACTCAGTCTCCTTTCGATATCTGAAACTGCGCGGATAATGGTTATCCAAGAACAACTCCTTGAACTGCTCCCAAGTAGGTTCTGGATGAGCAGCCAACAATATAGGCTTGGAGGCTTGCCACCAAGAATTTGCCTCTTTCTTGAGTTGTAACCCAGCACAAATGAGTTTATGGGCATCCGTACACTCAAGCACTTCAAATATCTTCTCTAATTCTTGGATCCACTGATCCGGTTCCAGAGGATCACTCCCCACCTTAGAGAATACAGGTGGTAAGTTCCTCTTGAACGACTCCACTACCCTTGACGTATTACTCGTCGCTGGGAAGTTAGGAGCATAGACAAGATAGTAGGAGTATGGAGGAGGCATCCCATACTGAGGAACACCGAATGGTGGGATTGGAGGTGTATCCACCACTTGTGGTCCCGTTCCCGACCCTACAGGTGGGTCCTGCGGAGTGAGTACCCGGGGAGGTTGACCCGATTGAGAAAAATCCAACTGTTGCTGGATGGCAGTCATAAATGCTTATTGTTACTGAAGCATTTGTTGCTGGAAAGCTTGTTGGGACTGCTGGATTATAGTAGCAACATCTCCCGGTGTGATAACCGGTGGAGGGTCCGGGAGTGCAGTCATAGGTGGGTCCCCATGTGCCCCACCCTGACCAAGGGTCTCTGGAGGTAGTGGAGGTGAGGTATGCCCCACAGAACGAGACCTCCTGGGATTTTGTGGTCGACCGACCCGACGAGGACCCCGCGAGGTACCTCGGGCATTACTACCGGATCTAGTACGTACCATCGTATCCCTGTACCTGGAACACATCACACACCATATTGGTTAAACACCATAAAATTGATTTCGGCACACAATCATATGCCATTACATGAGGTGTTGTAGTGTATGATAGCCTGTAAATAATCGCAGCTCAATTCCAAGGTACAGGCAAAGTCCCCAACAGACATGCTAATGGTCCCACTTGACCATAGCATATTAATCATAGGAATAATATCCATAGTGACAATCAATGTAATCATGCTAGGAGGAGAGAAGGGAAAAAGAAAAGAAGGAAAATTTTCAAACTTTCCCAACTGTCATAACCGGTGGGCTGCACCGGCGGGTAGGGGCCCGCCGGTTATACCCGCCGGTCTTGCCCGTGTTAAAACACGAACAGGGCCCTCCAGACCCTATTCTGTCTGTCCTTTTCCCAAACTCCTTTTTCTTTCCTCCTTTCTTCCTTGGGCGATCTTGGAGGTCTCCTCGACGCTTCTACTCGCGGTTCCACTCATCAACTAGGCGGTTTAGAGAAGAGTCAACTCTCCCTTCTTCAAGTAAGTTTCTTCTTCTTCTCTTTTCCAGAATTTCCATTTGGGGTAAAATGCATGTGTAGGCTTCACTTTAGGTTGTCTTTCCAAATTTTTTCACCATAGAATAGTGTTTCCATGTGATTGTGATGCTTCTACTGTGGTCATTTGTAGTTTATAGGGATTTTGTCTCTTCATTTGGAGAAAACCCCAATTTGTGCCCTAGGTTTCCAAATTTGGGGATTTCTTCAATTCTTACTCTTTTTCTCCAATTGATGACTCCTTTGTGATGCATTCCATTTGATTTACACTAGATATGCTTTAGATCTCATGAATTCTCCATTATGCTTGGAATCCCCATGTAATTCTATGAAAATCCCACTTCTGTATTGGTTTCCTTGGTTCTTCGTCCCATACTTGCATTCTTGGAATTCCATAGCCTATTTGGGTACGTTCTTGCACTTTCATGATCCCGTTACTACGGCATTTTGCTCTAGACCTAGGGTTTCAAGCTATTCTCCATTATGTTCGAATTTGCACATTGGCCTTGAATTCCCTCGTCTTATTTATGCTCTTTGCTTTTGCTGTCATTCTACTATTTTGGCATGTTTCTATGCGTCGTAAACTACCGTGCTTCATGTCATAGGTTTCCTATCGTTCCTAGATTGTTGCCGTTCCCGTTTTACATGAATTGGGTTTTGGATTTCCCCTTTTTAATGCTGCTGTGTTTTCCTTTCTGTACTAACCCTACTTTCTTTCCTTATTGACAGGATGTCGTCACGCACCGGCAAGGGACCATCTTCCTCTGGCGTTAGATGCAAGACCACCGCTTCTAAGCGGAAGAGTGCGGAGACCAGCTCTTCAGCTCCTCGCACAGGGAGACCCGCACCTGCCCAGTCTGAGCCTTCAGACTATGATGAGGAGCACTTCCTCAGTGCAGAGGCCACAGCCAATTGGCCCAACTTCCTGAAGGGGTCAGTGATGATGGAGAAGACCGTGGTGGTCGAGGACTTCCACAAGGCTAGGCTTCAAGAGAGGTTCTCAGCATTGGGCTGGGACTCTATTCTTCAGGTAGACCGACCGTGCTACGAGCAGCTCGTCCGTCGGTTCTATTGTAACCTAGAGGTGTCATATCCGTACGGGGATTTCACCATCAGCAGCTTGGTGAAGGGAGTGGACATCCAGCTGACGGTAGACACCTTGGCCAGTATCTTGGGTATATCGGCGGCGGGACACCAATACTACAGTCCCCCCAGGGGTAGGCCTCAGGGACCGTTCATGAGCCTGGCGACACCGGACTTCATCTACGAGACCATCTGTGGCAGCAGCAGCCGCCCGGAGTCCGAGACATCCTTCTACCCTGAGGTTCGTCTATTCGCCTCGGTTGATCCAGTTCAACCTGCTCCCCAGAGGAGGTCATCGGAACCAGGTGGGTTTCATGGCGGCTTTCATCGCATTCTGCATCTTCACGGCCGCAGAGGGAGGCGGCGAGCACTTGTGCCTCCCCTACATTATTCTCAGGACGATGGAGCACCATACTTCCCACCCAGAGGATGGAGGATTCCCTTACGGCAGGATCCTCACTAGGATCTTCGAGTTCTTCGGGGTGGATCTGAGCGGTGAGGAGGGGAAGACTCCGGCTGATAGGTTCGACCGGAGAAACCTCCTGAGGATGGGTCTCCAGACCCTCACGGATTCACCTCCGAGATCAGGAGCTCAGAGAGGTAGGGGTAGGAGGGCTGCCCCTATGGAGGATGTCCTCATGGAGGAGGAGTCCAGTGAGGAGGATGAGGACTACGTTCCTCAGGACGAGGAGGAGGATCTGATGGGTGGCAGCATCCCTGAGGAGGCGCCTCAGGAGTCGAGAGGTCCTGGTCCTAGTTCTTCTAGAGCTACAGCCCCACCACTTGGGAGTGGTGCTTACGACTTTGAAGGCATGACGTCCTCCATGCGGGCCTTGCAGGATGGCCAGGTTCAGATACTGAGGCGGCTAGACGAGATTGTCTCCAGGGAGGAACGCCTTATGGAGAGGCAGACCACCTTGGAGGATTCCTTCCTTAGGCTGGGTCAGGACTTGGACACCAGGGCCAATGCTATCTCAGCAGATTTTGGCCGGCTACGGAGGGAGGTACAGATGGTGAACGCGAGGTTCGATTATTACGATCACCGCTTCGACGTCAACTCCAGGCCTCCGGCGAACATGGTGATCATCGACGACGATGACGACGACCAGTGAGGGCTTGGCTCGCCCACACTAGCTGTTTACCCGTTTTCTCCTTTTTTGTAGACATTGTATATTTATTTATTCTCATTCCTTGTATATGTATTGTAACTGGTTTCATTTATGGAATAATATATCTTTGGATAGTGGATTTTTGTGGTGATTTCATATGTGGAGTGCTTGTGTGATTTTGTTGTGATGTATTGTGCCATCAGTGATCTTTGTTATATTTATTATCTGTTGTTTATCAGGTATTTGTGTAAAATTTTTGGAAATCCCATTTTACGCCGTTATGCTGTCGAAATTTCGTCGAAATAGTACTCTATAGGTTACATCACCAACCTAATCCCCTTTTTATCTATACTCACGCATGCCATGAATGCAATATATAATGCAATCCCTTTTTATACTTTCTTTCTTTAGCTTTTAATCTTTAAAGCTTTTATATTAGCCCAACCCCATTTTCCTATTATAGAGTCTACGGGATTCTAATGGTATGCTGTGAGTGGAGCAGAGCATCACGCTCTGATACCACCGTTTGTCACACCCCGTTCACCCTGAACCGGAGCGGTGACCGAGTTAACACCGGTTAACCCAAACCTGCCAGGATCATCAGATACTGTATTCCACCACAGCATACACACACTAACATAAGTTCATTAGATCAGCGGAAGACTAAGTTTTACCTGTGAATAAATCCCATATACTTGATACCCGAATTGTGATACAAAAATTATATACATTTGGGCCCGAAGGCATGATATATACACAAAAAGAATATGATTCAAATACCAAGTGTATACAGGAAATCATCAAAAACCATCAGAGTACATAGCTCGGCTCGGTTTCAAGGTTGGAGCTCAGCTCGGCATCAGGGGTTGTGCCCAGCTCGGCATCACATAGAAGAACTCAGCTCGGCCTCGGAAGTGGAGCTCAGCACGGCCTCCAAGGGCTGTCGGAGAAGGCCCACCGTGAGTACTCGAAAAAGTAAAGACAATACCGTCCACCGGCTCTCAATAGAAATGTAAATGACTGAAAATAAAGGTGCTGACTCTAGCAATTTAAAAGCAGTACGATTGGCCCTCTTGAATGTACCACCGGGGTTGCCGACTGTCCTACATGACTCATCGGGTGTAATGCCTAACCGCCACAGTGTCCGACAACCGCGACCCCTGCTTCCCCCCAAATGGCAATCCAACACCTTAACCCCTGTTGGGAAGGGTCGTAGCACGGGATGGTGAGAATCCTAATACCGCATGCTCCTATATGATAATAGTACGATTGCATAGTGCCACCGTGTCCGATTCCACGGGCCACCAATGCATTCATTTCCAAGCCGACTACGGCATCTAGTCTATCAATGCATTATGCACCATGATGTCCACATTCAACATATAAACATCTCATTCAATTTGCATTTGAAAGTAAACATAGCACATATGCACATCAATGAGAGGAATGACTAATCTACATAGCATATTCATGATGACATGACTAGATTAGATATTATTAAATGAAGGCCAAACAATTGCCTTAAAACAAGGCCAAACGTCCCCTCTCCACTTACTTGTAGCGTACAAGGGTTCCTGTTCGGTACGGGTGAGATCCGGAGCGAATCGGGTAGGATTTGGTGAACCTAACATAATTGAGCGGGGTTAGTACTTCACCATTTTAGAATCAAAATTAATGAAATCCGATGTCAAAATCGTGTTTAGAACATCAAAAGAAGGTCACACGTCCGATTTGGGTTCGATCGGACATAAGGATCACCTTCGGGGCCACACGGGTGGGTCAGACAGGTGGGCTGTCTACCCACCGATTTTACCCACCGGTTATGACCGGCGGGTAGGGGCCCGCCGGTTGTACCCACCGGTGGTACCCGCCAGTTGGGCCCGAAGGCCCCCTGCCTTCTCAGGTGGGTACCCATAGGCGGGTAGAAGCCCACCGGTTGTACCCACCGGTCTTGGCGGGAAAGACACTGTTTCTTCCCCATTTTCTCCATTCTTTGGGGAATCAAATGGGGCTTTTCCCCACCCATTCTTCACACCCTCAAGGTCCTATAGGATGGTTCTAACCTAGATCTAGGTTAGATTCAAGTGAGGGAAAACCATCTTACCTTCTTTGCTCAAGAACGACTTCAAACCCTCCAACCACTTCAAACTCACAATGCTTCTTCTACCTTGTCAATATCTCTTCAAATCCTTCAAGATCAACACATAAATCATCTATTAAACCTTAGATTCATCATTTCAAAGGGTATTTACAAGATCTCAAGAAACCATACTCGAATCAAGGGTTTAAAGCTTGGGTATGGTGAATGTTCACAAAACCCAACTTTTCTTACCTCCAACTGTAGATCTAGAGTTGAAGATCACTCTCCCAGCACCGGAATGGGAAGACCGAGCTTCGGCGCCACTGAAATCCCTCTTTTCTTCCTCTTCCTTCTCTTCCTTTCTTCTTCCCTTTCTTTTCTCTGTCCTCTTTGCTTTTCTCACCAACGTACGGGTGACATAAATGGAAAGGAAATAAAATCATAAAGCCTTATATACTATTCCTAATTAAGTGAATAGTGCTCTTGGATGGGTCACTCAGGTGGGTGCACCCACCTGTCCTACCCACCTGAGAGCCAAAACTTGGGATTTTGACCGGGTTCGGACCTCGGCGCGAACCCCACCCCAAGCATACGATGTAGCATACGTATATACCTTAAAATATGGATATAATACCTGTTTTATCCGTACATAACCTTATGGTTGGTGCACGTACACGGTTTGGGCACTCCCGTCTCTTCTGGCACTGGCTCGGACTTGTCGGGCCAGCCGGTGTTTAAGGTCACCCGTGCCACCATAGCCCATAAGGAACCTGCTCTAATTTCCTCTGGCTCGGTTCCTGCATGGTTAAACCGGTTCAACCGTGAAATCAGACCGGGTTTAAGGAGCGGGGTATTACAGTTCGGGCCTGGCGCGAACCCCACCCTAGCGTACGATGTAGTATACGTATATACCTTAAAATACGGCTATAATACCTGCTTTATCCATACATGGCCTTATGGTAGGTGCATGTACACGGCTTGGGCACTCCCGTCTCTTCTGGCACTGGCTTGGACTTGTCGGGCCAGCCGGTGTTTAAGGTCACCCTTGCCATCATAGCCCATAAGGAACCTGCTCTAACTCCCTCTGATTCGGTTCCTGCATGGTCAAACCAGGTCAATCGCGTAATCAGACCGGGTTTAAGAAGTAGGGTATTACACCAGCAATTTAAAAGCAGTACGATTGGCCCTCTTGAATATACCATCGGGGTTGCTAACTGTCCTAATGACCCACCGGGCGTTATGTCTAACCGCCACAGTGACCCGATAACCGCGACCACTGCTTCCCCCCAAATGGTAACCCAACACTTTAACCCCTGTTGGGAAGGGTCGTAGCACGAGATGGTGAAAATCCTAAACCGCATGCTCCTATATGATACTAGTACGATTGCATAGTGCCACCGCATCCCATACCACAGGCCACCAATGCACTCGTTTCCAAGCCGACTACGGCATCTAGTCTATTAATGCATCATGCACAATGATGTCAACATTCATCACATAAGCATCTCATCACTTGGCATTTAGAAAGTAAACATAACACATATGCATAACAATGTGAGGATGACTAATCTACATAGCATTTTCATGATGGCATGACTAGACTAGATACAATTAAATGAATACCAAACAATGCCTTGAAACAAGGCCAAACGTCCTCTCCCCACTTACCTGTAGTGTACAAGGATTCCCGCTCGGTACGGGTGAGATCCGGAGCGAGAAGCGTAGGATTTGGTGAACCTAACATGAGTGAGCGGGGTTAGTATTTCATCATCTTAGGATCAAGATTAACACGATCTAATGACACGATCATGTTTAGAATCCTAAAAGAAGGTCACACGTCCGGTTTGCATCCAATCGGACGGAAAAATCACATTCGGAGCCTCTCAGGTGGGTCAGACATCCCACCGGTCTGGCCCACCGGTCTGGCCCACCAGTCTGGACCGACGGGCAGGTTGGCCCACCGGTCTGGCCCACCGATTGGGCCAGGGGGCCTGCTAAGACCGGTGGGCAGGTTGGCCCACTGGTTAGCCCCGTCGATTGTGCCCGAGGGCCCTGCCCTCTTAGGCGGGTGCCCACAGGCTGGCCAGATGGCCCACCGATCTTGCCCACCGGTCTTGGCGGGAAAATTGTTGTTTCTTCCCAACTTCCTCCATTCTTTGGGGATTCAAATGGGGCTTTTTCAAACCCATTCTTCACACTTTCAATGTCTTGTAGGATGGTTCTAACCAAGATCTAGGTTAGATTCAAGTGATGGGAAGCCATCTTACCTTCTTTGCTCAAGAACACCTTCAAACCCCCAAAATCACTTCAAATCCACAATGCTTCTCCAACCTTGTCAATACCTCTTCAAATCCTTCAAGATCAACACATAAATCATCTATTAAACCTTAGATTCATCATTTCAATGGGGATTTACAAGATCTCAAGAAACCCTACTCGAATCAAGGGTTTTACTTGGGTATGGTGAATGTTTAAGGAACCCAACTTTGCTTACCTCTAAATGTAGATCTAGTGTTGAAGATCACTCTTCTGGCGCCGGAATGGGGAGATCAAGCCTCGGCACCGATGACATCCATCTCTTCTTCCTCTTCCTCTCTTCCCTTCTTCTTCCCTTTCTTTTCTCTCTCCTCTTTACTCCTCTCACCAACGTACGAGTGTCATAAATGAGAAAAGAAAAGAAAGTATAAATGCTATATATACTTCTTTAAAATACTAAGTAATTCACATGGGTGGGTCACTCAGGTGGGTGGATGCGCCCACCTGAGGGCCAAAACTTGGGATTTTGATAGAGTTCGGGCCTCGGCACGAACCTCACCCTTGGCATACGATGTAATATACGTATGCACCTTAATATACGACTACATACCTGCTTTATCCGTACATGGCCTTATGATAGGTGCATGTACACGGCTTGGGTATTCCTGTATTTTCTGGCACTGGCTCGGACTTGTCGGGTCAGTCGGTGTTTAAGGTCACCCTTGCCATCATAGTCCATAAGGAACCCACTCTAACTCTCTCCGGTTCGGATCCTGCATAGTTAAATCGGGTCAACCGTGTAATCAGATCGGGTTTAAGGAGTAGGGTATTACATGTATTCTCTAAGGTGGGAAGTGATCCTCTAGAGCCGGACCAGTGGATCCAAGAGCTAGAAAAGATATTTGAGGTGATTGAGTGCACTGAGGCACAGAAGCTTATTTGTGTGGGGCTGCAACTCAAGAATGAAGCCAACTCTTGGTGGCAAGCCTCTAAGCCTATATTGTTGGCCGCACATCCGGAACCCATATGGGAACAGTTCAAGGAGTTGTTTTTGGCCAACCATTACCCTCGTAGCTTCAGAGACCGTAAAGAGACGGAATTCATGGCCTTAACTCAAGGGAATAAGACTATCCTTGAGTATCAGCAGCAGTTTGAAAGCTTGTTCCATTTTACCCCTAGGCATATGAGGTCAGTTGAAGAAAAGGCTGCACGATTTCTGAAGGGATTAAAGGCATCTATTGGGTCAGTGCTTGAGGTCTTAGATTTGACAGATTATGGCCAGATTGTGCAAAAGGCTAAAACCATGGAAGATAAGCAGAAGGGAGAACAGTCCCTCACACCTGGATTGTGGAAGAGGACTAATCCATTTCTGGACATGGGCAACTCATCCAAGGTATACCGTGGGTCGTATAGTTCTGGGCCTACATACAGGTAGCCCTATAGGCCATCTGGCTACCTTCCCCGACCAGCTGGTGGTCCGGGCTCTACATCTTTTCACCCAAACACTAGTACGGTGCCTACAGTCACAAGGCCACCCCATCCCCCATCCGCATCAGGTCAAGTGCAAAGGGGCCTTGCCCCAGTTTCGACGTCATAGGTCCGTTGCTACAATTGCCATAGTTTTGGGCATTTTGCTAAAGACTGTCGAGTTAGACCAGCCTTACCCTCCAGTCAGCCCTCTACATACAGACCTCCCTTAACTCGGGGGAATCAACCACAAGGAAGAATGTATACCTTATCAACTGAGGAAACTGAGGCCAACACGAAAGTGGTAGCAGGTACATTCTAATTTAATATTTCCCTTATGCTAAATGTTGATGACCTGCTGTACTTATATGCATTGTTGCACTAGGTGTTCTACCTATATCGGGTATACCAGCTTATGTCTTGTTTGATTCAGGAGCTTCACACTCATTCATATATAAGAGATTTGCTGAGAAACTTGGTATGTCTCTCAGGACACTAGATCATGAGATGATTATTAGTATGCCTACTGGCAAAGTTACACAGTTGAAGGAGGTATATGGGTCGTGCCCAGTGGAAATCAGTGGGAAGAAATTGGATGCACAACTCATTAAATTCAACATGCAGAATTTTGACGTTATACTGGGCATGGATTGGTTGTTGGCCCATCGAGCTAATGTGATGTGTGCCGAAAAATTAATTAGGGTGATAGATGATGAAGGAAAAGAATTGGTATACCAAGCAGATAAAATGAAACGGGCTAGAAAGGTCCTCGGCTCCTCTCTTCAAGCGATAAAGTTGTTGGAAAGTGGATGTCAGGGTTACTTAGCATCGGTACTTGATGTTGATGCAAAGGTTACACCTCTAGAAGAGGTAAAGGTGGTTAAAGAATTTGCCGATGTCTTTCCAGATGATCTGATGTAACTACCGCCTGATAGAGAGTTAGAATTTGCCATAGACTTGATTCCTGGAGCAGCTCCAGTGTCTAAAGCTCCATACAGGATGGCACCCGCCGAATTGAAGGAATTAAAGATGCAGTTGCAAGAATTATTGGAGAAGGGGTTTATTCACCCAAGTGTTTCACCTTGGGGTGCCCCAGTTTTGTTTATCAACAATAAGGATGGCAGCTTGCGTATGTGCATCGATTACCGGGAATTGAATAAGCTAACCATTAAGAACTGGTATCCATTGCCACGCATTGATGATTTGTTTGACCAACTACAAGGTGTAAAGGTATTTTCAAAGATAGACCTTAGATCAGGCTATTATCAGCTCAAGATAAAGAGCGGCAACATAACCAAGACAGTGTTCAGGACTCGGTATGGTCACTATGAGTTCCTAGTGTTATCTTTTGGGTTAACCAATGCACCAAAAACATTCATGGATTTAATGAATCGAGTATTTCACGATGTCATTGATAAATGGGTAATTATTTTTATTGATGACATCTTGATCTACTCTAAGACAGAAGAGGAGCACACTCAACACCTGAGGATGGTGTTACAGAGGTTGAGAGAACAACAATTGTTTGCCAAATACAGTAAATGTGAATTTTGGCTTAAGCAAGTTGGATTCCTGGGACACGTAGTGTCTGACACCGGAATTGAGGTGGATCCTGATAAGGTGAAAGTAGTAGTAGATTGGGAAAGCCCTAAGAATGTAACTGAAATTAGAAGTTTCTTGGTTTTAGCTGGATACTACCGGTGCTTCATTGAGAATTTTGCTCGGATCTCAGCACCAATGACTAAGTTAACCAAAAAGGGTGTGAAATTTGAATGGGTAGAGGAATATGAGAAGAGTTTTCAAGAATTAAAGAAAAGGTTGGTGTCGGCCCTTGTATTGACCATCCTTGAAGGCACAGGTGGAATGACAGTCTACACTGACGCTTCTAAGGTTGGGTTGGGTTGTGTTCTCATACATCGAGGTAAGGTGATAGCGTACGCATCCCGATAACTAAAGGAATATGAGAAGAACTACCCCACTCATGACTTGGAACTAGCCGCAATCATTTTTACCCTAAAGATTTGGCAACATTATTTGTATGGGGAGAAGTGCGAGATATACAGTGATCACAAGAGCCTTAGTACTTTTTCACCCAAAAAGATTTGAACATGAGGCAGAGGAGATGGCTCGAGCTCATGAAGGACTATGACTGTGACATTCAATATCATCCTGGCAAGGCTAATGTAGTGGCAGATGCATTGAGTCGGAAGACACAAACTGTGTCACTCTCATACTTAGCAATCAACCCACCACTCGTACAAGAGGCGATGCTAATGGATGAAACCCTCTTATATGAAGGAGCAACCTTAGAGCTTGAACATCAACTAGAAAACCTTGAATGGTTGACTGTATCCCTAGCAGCTCTATAGGTGCATCCGTCTATTAGGCAAGAGGTGATAATGAAACAACCTTTGGATCCTGAATTGCAATAGATCAGAGTTAAGATTCAAGATCAAATAATGAACGACCCTGATTTCGATTTAGCCAGCGATGGGGCATTATTGTTTTGAGGTAGGTTGTGTGTGCCTGATGATTTGGAGATACAAGACAAGATAGTGTGGGAAGCACATAGCTCCGAGTACTCACTCCACCCTGGAAGTACAAAGATGTATAAAGACCTTAAACAAAATTACTGGTGGCCAAGCATGAGAATTACAATAGCCTTATATGTGGCGACTTGTCTTACATGCCAAAAAGTAAAAGCTGAGAGGCATCGACCTTATGGTACTCTTCAGCCACTCCCAGTACTAGACTGGAAGTGGGATAGGATTACAATGGACTTTGTCACCGGACTACCATGCACACCTAAGGGGATGGATGCGATATGGGTGATAGTTGATCGACTTACTAAGACTGCTCATTTCATTCCCATCAAGACCAAGTTCTCCATGGCCAAGTTAGCAAAACTTTATATGGATAACATAGTGCACTTGCATGGAGTGCCAGTGAGCATTGTGTCAGATAGGGACCCAAGGTTCATTTCTAGATTTTGGAAAAACTTCCAGCATGCTTTAGGATCACAATTGAATTTGAGTACTGCTTTCCACCCACAAACTGATGGTCAGTCGGAGCGAACTGTACAGATATTAGAAGACATGCTCAAGGCATGTGCAATGGAAATGTGTGGTAGTTGGGAAGAATATATACCCCTTATGGAGTTTACCTATAACAACAGTTACCAAGCTACAATTGGGATGGCTCCATATGAGGCATTATATCGTAGGAAGTGTAGAACTCCCCTGTATTGGAATGAGGTAGGCGAACGCTGAATGTTAGGACCTGAAATGATACAGATGACTTGTGACAAGGTCGATGTTATTCGAGAAAGGATTAAGGCAGCTCAGTCACGTCAAAAGAGCTATGCAGACAACCGTAGGAAAGACATTGAGTTTCAAGCAGGAGAAAAAGGTGTTTCTCAAGATTTCTCCTACTAAAGGGTTGCAAAGATTTCATAGAAAGGGTAAGTTGAGCCCGAGATACATTGGCCCATTTGAGATTTTAACTCGGGTTGGCTCAGTAGCCTACATGCTTACTCTGCCACCTTCTCTCGGGAATGTTCATAACGTATTCCATGTATCCATGCTGAAGCGATACATTCACGATCCATCGCATGTATTACCCGTGGAACCAGAATATCTAGAAGCTGATATGACCTATACAGAGCAGCCAGCTGAAATCTTGGACCGAAAAGTGAAAACCCTTCGTAACTGCTCCATTTCCTTCGTAAAGGTGTGATGGGCTAATCATTCACTTGAAGAAGCATCTTGGGAGAAAGAGGATGAAGTCCAAGCCAAGTATCCTCATCTTTTCGAACAACCAGGTACACCAATTTCGAGGATGAAATTTTCAAAAAGGGGGGGTAAATGTGATACCCTACTTTTTAAACCTGGTCTAATTACACGGTTGACCCGGTTTATCCATGTAGGACCCGAACCAGAGAGGGTTAAGGCGGGTTCCTTATGGACCATGATGGTAAGGGTGACCTTGAACACAGGTTGGCCAGACAAGTCCGAGTCAGTGCCAGAGGAGACGGGTGTACCCAAGACATGCACATGCACATATTATAAGGCCATATACGAGTAATGCTAGTATGTAGCCGTATTCTAAAGTGTATACGTATAATATACCTTGTGCCGAGAGTCGAATTCCATCAAAATCCCACTTGTTGGCCAATTTTCGGCCCTCAGGTGGGCGGTCACAGGTGGGCGCATCCGCCCACCTGAGTGACCCACCCATGTGGTTACTAGATGTTTTAAAAAGTATAAATAGCATTTATTATGTTTTTCATTTTCTCATTATTACACAAAAGAGTTGGTGAGAAGAGTAAAGAGGAGAGAGAAAAGGAGGAAGAAAAGAGAACGAAGAAGAAGAAAGGGGAAGGAAGAGGAAGAAGATATGGATTTAAGCAGCGCCAAGGTTTGATCTTCCCATTCCGACGCCGGAAGAGTGATCCCCAACATGAGATCTATGATTGGAGGTGAGCAAAGGCTATGTTTTTTAAACTTTCACCAAACCCAAGTAAAACCCTTGATTTGGGTAGAGTTCCTTGAGGTCTTATAAATTCCCCTTGAAATGATAAATCTTAGGATTAATAGATGGTCTATGTGTTGATTTTGAAGGATTTGAAGAAGTGTTTATAAGATTGGAGAAGCATTGATGATTTCTTGAGCTAAGAAGTGATTTTGGGGTTTTGAAAGAGTTCTTGAGCAAAGAAGGTAAGATGGTTTTTCAATCCTTAAATATAATTTAGATCTAGGTTAGAATCATCTTATAAGACCTTGGATGGTGGAAAATGTGATTGAAAAAGCCCCATTTGATTTTGCAAAGGTTGGGGAAAGTTTCAAGGAAGAGGGCAATTTTTCGCCCTCTCAGGTGGGCTAGGACAGGTGGGCCGCACAGCCCGCCTGAGAAGGCAAGCCCTCGGCTAGGACTGGTGGCCAGGATTGGTGGGCCGAACAGCCCGCCTGAGAAGACCGATGGGCCAGGATCGGTGGGCCGAACAGCCCGCTTGAGAAGACCGATGGGCCGGCCCGCCCACTTGAGAAGACAGGTGGGCTGTGATAGGTGGGCTGTCCGACCCACCCGAGAGGCCCCCAACGTGATTTTTGTGTCCGAATGGACCCAAAACGGACGGGCAACCTTCTTTTATGATTCTAAACATGATTTAGTCATCAAATCTTGTTAGTTTTGACCCCAAAGTGGTGAAATGCTAATCTCATTTACTTATGATAGGTTCACTAAAATTTATGTTTCTCGCATTGGATCTCACCGTACCAGGCGTGAGTCTTTGTACACAACAAGTAAGTGGGGAGATGACGTTTGACTTTATTTTAAGGTTTTTTTGGCATCATTCAATTGTATCTAGACTAGCCATGTCATCATGCAAATTATGTGTAGCTTAGTCATCCTCATATGATTATGACATGTGTGTTGTGTTTTATATTCTCAATGCTAAATGATTGTTGTGCTTATATCATGAATGATGGGATCGCTGTGCATGATGCATTATTAGACTAGATGTCACAGTCGGGTTGGAAATGAGTGCATTGGTGGCCCATGGAATGGGACGCAGTGGCACTATGCAATCGTACTATGTCATATAGGAGCATGCGGTTTAGGGTTATCATCTTCCAGTGCTATGACCCTTCCCAATAGGGGTTGAGGTGTTGGGTTATCACTTGGGGGAAAGCAGTGGTCACGGTTGTCGGGTCACTGTGGCGGTTAGATATATGCCCGACTGGTCATTAGGACAGTTGGCAACCTCAGTGGTATATTCAAGAGGCCAATCGTACTACTTTTAAATTGTTGGGGGTCAGCACCTTTACTTTCTGTCATTTATTTTTATGTTGAGAGTCGGTAGTCAGCATGCTTTACTTTTTCGAGTACTCACGGTGGGCCTTCTCCGACAACCCTATGGGCATATCGCGGGATGGAGTTCGCGGCTCGTACCCGGGGCATACGCGCACTGTAGTTGTAGTAACACCAAACCAAAGACTTAGTAATGTTGCTTAGGTGGATGAGATTTAAAATGAATTGCATGGCATATAGTGCATATGGATGTGATTGTTGTGTGGATTGTTGTGTGGTCCTTCTTTTCACTTACTGAGCTAGTGAGCTCATCCCACGTGCGCACCTCTTTTAGATGATTTTACAGGTCACCAGCCTGAAGATCAAGGGTCGGACCCCACAGTTGAGTTTTCTGATGAGGATTGGTGGGTCCCCGAGAAGTATGAACACGGTACGGATTGCAAGTGCGAGGGTTGTGCTACAGGACCGCAGTATTGACGTTGTGCAGAGTTTTACTTTTTGATTCTTTTGATGACCCATTTTTGTGTACTTGATATGTGAATTGTTATTCTTTTGTGTAAATATGATGCCTATGGGCCCACATGTATTTATCTATATACTACAATTTGGGTATCAAGTATATTGGGGGTATTTACAGGTAAATTAAGTCTTCCGCTGAACTTTTGAACGATTATCTTAGTTGTGTGTATGCTGTGGTTGGGTATTGTATCAGATGATCCTGGCAGGTTTGGGTTAACCGGAGTTAACCCGGTCACCGGTCCGGTTCTGTGCAAACGGGGTGTGACATTAAATCTCTATGTCGTACAAATCTATTGTCTCTTTATTATTCATGTTTCTTGGTGTTTGATCTAACATATCCTTATATATCTGATCTCTCTCTCTCTCTTGTCATATTTATTAGAAAACTCAATATCCCATAAAAAATCTCTCCCTCAACCCTCTCCCATGTGTCTCCATTCTCTATCATAATTCTAAATCGATGAGGTGCATGTTTGATAATTCCTTGAACTTCAATTTAAAAAGAAAAATATTCTCATTACACTATAAAATGAATGTCATTCATACATGTTCGATAAGGATATATGGCATTCCTGAACATATTTTATCATTCTCTAATGTTATTGCTCTGTGGAGATGTGATTTTCTTATTCACCAGGCCATGCGTCTATGATTTTCTTGAAATTTCAAGGTAGCAAACATTATCTAGAATTTCTCTTAGATTCGAACCCATAGCCGATGATAGAACTAGAATAGAGACCATACGCGTGTACATGCATACATCTATTCTAAAATCTGTATATGTCCTGAATTCCTATGACTATATTGGTGTGGAGATTTTGATTGCCAATCCTTTTGAGAATCTCCTGATAAAGAGCTTATATGAGGAGTGGCTAGGAGAAACTGATTCGAAAAAAGCTATAAGGCATATACACATGGTATACCATCCCCTTGTAAAAAGCATTACTGCTGATATGCATAATTGGTGAGAAATTTTTTGGTGCCTCCAAATTTCTTGTCCAAGTTGGTGTTTTCACCATGTGGTCTTAGCCCTTGCATCCCCTAGAAAGCTGTTTTTCGGTTGTATGATGTGATGCCTTACCATATAGTGTCCATGCCTTCCCATTATGTGGAGGTAGAGCATTCAGTTTTGAGAGAGGAAGTGATTGTGTGCATTTATATTTGTAGATCTCTTTTTTCACTTCTCATGTGTATACCACGCCCTAATATTACTACCTTTTTTTTTTTTTTTTTTTTTTTTTTTTTTTTTTAACCTGTAATGTCAATTTTTTTTTTTTTTTTTTTTTTAAGATATTATACAGTGGAATTGCATGTATACATGGTGAATATAGATATAGATTATGCGTATCAACTGGGTGCATAAGATGTAATTATGTGCTCTAAGGATGTAATCAATTTCGTTGCTATGTAGCTTTCTTTTTTGTAGAAACTATTCAGTTACTATGTGATTTGATTGCTCCGACTCTCTAGATCTGAAAGAGTAGGTATTTCAAATCGGATTTACAGAACAATTTTGACCTCGATAAGGCTATTTAAAATGATAGTATGAGAATAGTAGAGTGTAAAGCGAGTTAGTTCTTATGATGCAATTTGATGATTGGATTTGCTTAGCATGGTTCTACTGATGCAATAGATCTTAAGCTAGATGTTTCCTTGAGTGGAGGTATGCCTTATCTTTTTTCTTTCTTAGAAAAGAAAACTTCATTAATTGATATAGTTGAGAACATTAACAATTGAAACTGTATTCAGAATTCTGACTTTCCTATGCATTGAGAACATTAACAATTGAACATGTATCCAGAATTTTGACTTTTCTATGGATAGCTAAAGTAGCAATGTGCTTAAAAAATAGCACATATTCATTTGACGAATTAATACAGAAAGTGAATTGGGAGAGTGATTTGTGTACATTCAAAAAAAGGGAGATTGCATTCCAAGGCCACGAATAAATGTTATTATACCAAATTAAGTTCTGCGATTCCTCTGAGTCACTCTAAACTTATGTCATGTTCCACCCTTCCTCCTTGGATTTCTTCAGACCATAGAGAATGTTTCGGGACAAGATTGTTCAAGTTTCATGGGACTTCAAGTGATATTTCAAATTTTAGGAGTGTCAAGTAATCAGGCCATAGTACAAGAGGGTGCCCAAATAATTTCCAAAGAAAAAAAAAAAGACAAGTGGGAAGATAAACTAATAAACTGGCAATAACTAAAAAAAAAGAAAGTCACATAATAAGCGAACGTGTAAAGACCGCACTTCCCCACTTAGTTGCTTAACCAGACTCCCATTGGCCTGTTCGCCGATGCCTGGGCATAGCTCTAACCCCAAGCTTGCTCCTATTCAGTTTTGGTTAGGCCCCTTGGCATTCATGATATCTTCTCCATGATGTTAGAGAACTTAGAGCTGAATTTGAATGGAAAATAATATTTTTCATTCAACCACTAATGGTAGCTAATACCGCTAGGTTTCATGGGGTTTTAAGTAATATTTTCAATCTTAAGAAGTATCGAGCAACCGGACCATAGTACAAAGTGGTGTCCAAATAATTTTCCAAAAAAAAAAAGCTAGTGGAAAGATAAACCATTAAACAAGTTACATAATAACTTTAAAATATATATATATATATATATATAACAGTTGCAAGTTGCAATTGAACAATGTTTGTGTTTTCAAGGATTAGGAATTAGATTGATGAATTGTCTTTTCAGATCGGCATCAGTGGTCATTTTTTCCTCTTTATTCTTGAATTGTATTGTTTGCTAACAGTTTTGGCATGGATGCAAGAGTAGTAGTCCTTGACAATGCAAGATGAAATTTCCTTTTTTTTTTTTTTTTTGGGGGGGGGGGGTGGTGTGGTATCTGAGAGCATTTTTTTCATTTCTTAGCCATGCAATGTGACACATTTAGGTGTTTTAGCTCCATGGATATTTAGGATACTTCTTAAGTAGCTCGACCAAAATCAGCCCACTTTATTGATCTGATTAAAAAAGGGAAAAAGAAAAGAAAGTACTTCTAATTTTTAAGTCGTGTGAATCAACAAATTTGGTTAAGTAAAAGCGAATGATTTTGGCAAACCTCTAATGTTAACACATTAATTGGAAGTGATTGATTGACTTCCTTTCTATGTTTTTCCTCAGATGGTTGATAACTATTATATGATTCCGGTACGCAATTGATGAGCATATTTATGTGTGAAATCTAGGGCAGTAAAACACGCATTTTACATATTTAGAATGAAGCTACCTTAGGTTTTACTCTCTTTTTATAGATTTTATATTTTCAAGGCCTTAAGGACTATCGGGCGCTATATCTCCAATTTTACACATAAAGAGATCCTATTTCTTTTCATGGTTGTGAAGAAAACGAAATTCTGAGCAAGATGGACATGTTCAATTAAAAGTATACATTATTTGGTCAACCATACAAGTGATTATTCTTTTCTGACCAGAAAAAGAATAATGGATTAGAACTAAACCGACATGCAAAACCAGCCCGTCTGTAGTTGTCCCAGGACTATAAGGAATATTTCAAATGCCAATAAGGATCGATGGAGCACACCCTTAAGTGATTTAAGATTCGTTTTTGGTAACAACAACTAACTAGCATAGTTGATGAATTGTGGTATGCAAAATCCCTTGCTTATTAAGAGGTCTCAAGTTTGAAACCTCTTGGCTGCCATTGCGCACAAGTTTGAAGAAGAGAGAGAAAATAAAGAGAAAAAATAGGAAAAAAGAAAAAGACAAGGGCATGAGTGGAATTTTTCATTAAAATAGAATATTGTCCAAATCCAAGTGGGAGATTCTCTCTCCACATGTTTTCTCTCTTCTCTCTCCGTCACCTCATCAACAAAATAAAAAAAAAATCATTTTTTCTTAGAAGCTAAAATCGTTAGCTTCCCTCCCCCGTTCTCTATATAATAGAATCAACACAAGGGGAGAAGGGACTACATTTTTCTTCCAGGGTTTTTTTAGTTGCTCGCTCTCTCTCTCTCTCTCTCTCTCTCTCTCTCTCTCTCTCTCTCTCTCTCTCTCTCTCTCTCTCTCTCTCTCTCTCTCTCTCTCTAGTTTTAGTTCTTCTTTATTTTTACTTTAATCACTTTTGTAATAGCTTTTTTTATTTCAATTAATGCAAGCGCTCTTTTATTTTTATTCAGCCTTTTATGTTTATGATTTATGCAATTGAGTTGTAATTTTTAAGTTATATTTCTAGGCTTAGATCTAGGTGACAAGGTGACAAGCTGTGGAGCATCTCTTTTTCAAATTCAGTTTTTTTTTTTTTTTTTTTTTTTTTTTTTTTTTTTAAGATTTGTCTTCTCCAGGCCTAGAAATTTCAGATTTGATTCATTCCAGATCTGATTTTTGGGGTTGGCAGTATCTCAAATCAGCCAAGCTTTCAAGTTCAAACATTGATTCAGGTAGGTAGTCTTCTTCAACAGTCTTCTCTCCCCCCTCTCATTCCCTCTTCTGACTACCCTTTCTTTCTTAATTTAGGATTTTAACTTCACTCGTTACATTATTGCTTTTTCTTTCCCAAAGGTTCATGGCTAGCGTGTGTGTTGGCTTTGCCCCTCCTAGCCATAGAACCATCATTTTATTGTTTTTATTTTAATTGTCTCATTTTCCCTAAAGCCAAGTAGAGTAACCCTTGTAAGAGTGACTCTCTGGTCAAATAGGGAAGTTCATATTATGATACATTCCTCGAGCTAAGTAGAGAAACCTACTTGTGAGCCTCTCTCTAGCTTTATCCCCTTTCTTTTGCTTTATTTTTATTTCAACATTTTTTTCCTTCATTGCTTTTTAATTGTGTGGGTTATTTATTTTTAGTTATTTATTTATTTAATTTTAATTGCGTGGCTTGCGTATTTAAATTCTTAGATGATGAATGGTTAGGATGTTATTTTAGATACATATGTTTAGGACGGTAGTTAGATTAGATCACAACCATTAATCGGTTCACTTTCGCATTATTAAAAGAAGCCAAAAATAAAGTGGCTGCTCTCCTTGTGTTCAACCCGTAGCGACACTGATCCGTACGCTTGCGGTTACATTTTAAATTTCTAACAACAATCATAAGTCAGATTCGTGAAGAAAGTGATGGTATAGTACTTGTGATGTGGAAAATTGTTCCACACCTAGGATGGTGGTTTAAATCCACCAAGTCCCTTCTCATGGTTTTTTTAGCCCACCCCACCCCCCACCAAAAAAAAAAAAGGCTTTTAAATGGATTATGTAAGAGGGAAGTGGTTATGACTTTTTGCAATTATTTTACAATATTAGCTGATAAATTAAAGGTCAAGCCCCATTTTTTTTTTTTTTTTTTTTTTTGTACTTTTCTTTATTTTTTTTCAATTTGGGATAATTTGATTTAATAAAAGAATAAGTTGATAAATTAAAATCTTTTTTTAAGTATTATAACTTTTTCTAATGGGGTGCCATTTTGGGCCATTGCATCGTTTACCCCCAATGATGGCGTATCAGATCTCATACGTATTCCAATCGAGAAAATGTGTTGATTTTCATATATAGCACAGGGGGAGGGTTAGGGTTTGCTTGATGAAAGGTTTTATTTGTGGTATACACAAATTAATGCACATGTATTTTATATAAAATATATGAGTTGTTATTAATCACGTCGATTATTGTGAACCTCATATGTATTTCAATACTACCAATATAAATAGAGGTTGTGGTCCAAGAGACTCATGTGGTGGACTCACTAAGGAGGGCACAAATAGTGCTAACACAATAGCATTCGGGAAGGACTTTGGAGTCTATCTTGGCCTTGCCTTCTCTTGGTAAGCACTGTAACCAAATGATCATTCTACTCATAAGTGGCTCTAGAGTAGAATATGCAAGACGTGCATGATGTGAAGGACTATGTGAAGATTCTCATGAGCTTTTTCCTTTTTGTTTTTATGATCTAATGATATCAATGAATTATGTTTTCTATAGATATTGTTTGATCGTGTTATTGTAGCCTCTCTCATCTCTTATTGAGGTAGTAAAATCTTTAACTTCAGAGTGTTTCCAACTAGTGCTCTTTCTTGAGGAAATTCAATTTTGAATGAGGTTGGGAGATTGAGCTAGAATCCCAACTTTAAAATGTGAAGATTTGGGGTTCAGGAATTACAGTAAGTTCATTTTTTGCAAATCCTTGGTGAAATTCTCGTTGATGTGATGAGAGAAGATGGGTAGATATGAACTTCACATGAAATAAATAAGAATGAAAAATAAAAATTGCTTTGTTCCATGATCCCTTATTCTATATAGTTTAGATTATATAAAATGAGAACACAAAAGTTGGAGGAAGGAGGTTGCTTCTAAGGAGAGCTTGTCCTTGATCACGGTTGGACATATGCTAGAGGAATTCATGTAGGTTACGATAGAGTAGTTTGGATTGTATTTCAGCATTCAATCTCTCATAAAAAGGAGCTGTGTTGGTCATAAAATTTTCTTCACAAGATATCTATTTTTTTTTTTTACACATCTTATAAAGTTTTATCTCTCTCTCTCTCTCTCACACACACACACAAAAAGGCTACACATGCATATATATATATATATATATACACACACACACACGCACACATGTATTACATTTCATCGCAATCTGGACACGCTCACGTATGTCACTTAACTTCAGCTACAATTGGGGCATGCACGAGTATGATAAGTCGATGAATATTAAGCATATGATCTGCATTTTTTGTATTTTTTTTTTTTTTTTTTTTCATTGCAATCCTATAATGTCCGAGCATGGAAAGACAACTTTGGCCGCAATCTCAAAATATTAGGTATAATAAGTTGTTGACTACTTTTGTACAATACATTGTATGTTGGTATTTTTCATTTCTTATCATTGTGTATTCTGGTATTTATAGAGTTGTAAGCGAGTGATTACTTTTGTCGTATATATTTTCTTTTTCTTTCTTTTCATTGCGTATTCAAGCATTTCACCAGAGTTTTAAGTCAACATTACTTTTGTATAGTGTTGGGTGTATTGAGTCTAACTGACTTTATATATATATATATATATATATATATATGGGCAAGAGAGCCCCATCTGCTGGTATGGCAACTCTATCAATGCGCAAACCAGTGGGAGGCCGCACGGAGGATCTAGGAAGGGAGCATTGCCGTCTTTTCACTTTAGCTTGTGCTTAAACATATATAGAGACGTGAGCGGCCAGAGTTCTTTTCTTCTATATATTATACCTTTTTTTACAAATGAAGGAAAACAAACTAGAAATATAGCAAACGAATACCTACCCTTTTACTCAATGTTTGCCAGGGAAGATATGCTGGCTCAGATGTGCTGGGCCCTTAGCAGTAGTCCGTAAACAACCCAAGTGCCTCCTAGCACAATCTGAATTCCGTTAGGAGTCAACATATATTTTTTTGCAGATTTCTTTGGGTTCTTAGGATTTTTCAAATTGAGTTCTCTTCCTTCAGTAGTTGAAGGAAGACCCCCCTTTTGATTTCTCCTTTCTTTGGTAATAGAGATTTTGGTAGTTTCGGATGAGGATTAGATCAAATGTAGTTCATCCCAAGGATATCAAAGCCTTTGATAATTAAGTTCCCTCAGCTATGTGAGTTCGACGCTATCGATCAACAAGCAACCCACCACATCAAGCCTAAGGAGACTCGCTAGGTTGTAATGGAACTTAGGACCGGATTACAAAGGATGGTCTAAGTGAACTTGGCGTTTTTAGCCCTCAAATCATTTTACATTTTCAATTCTTTTAGAGACTTCTCTTTCCTACCCCTTATGTGGTAATCGAATTCCCCTTTGATTTTTTTTGTCCCTCTTATTTTCATTCCCTTTTCCTTCACTCATTTTTCGTTCATGCTTTTTCACTCCCTTTTTTATTTACCTTTTTGGAAAAAGATTTCCATTCATTCTTTTTTTTTCTCTTCTTCTTCTTTTTCCGAGAGATTCAGCTCATTTGCCCTTGCAACAGTGGGCTCTAGTACGAAAACGTCTCCCAATCAAACCCTAGAAGTTGGTAAGACTTAGTACAGAGAAAGTACTTCGGTAATGGATTAAAGGCCAAAACAAGATTTACATTGAAGAGGCCAAGGACCAAAAGGGAAACTAGCAGCGTATAATGTTCCTAGATTTACTTGGAATACTTAAGCAGTAAAAAATGTCCTCTGCACCAGTGTTTGACGCTTTCACTATCTTCGATGAAAGTTAAATGACTCTCATTCAACCTCAGTAATTGATCCGATCCATGCGGTTGTGAGGTCAATATAGACCCACAGGACTAATCAAACCCTTGGATTCCCATCCTTAGCAAAAAAATAAAAAAAAAATAGAAAAATAAAAATTGTCCTCCCTTGGTAGGATCAATGAGATGAAATTTCCCTCTAAACTCCGTGTTAGTTAAAAGGTGATTGAATGTGTGACAAGCTCAAGATTTTTTAGATTTAAAACTATGACAGATAAATGACTCGGGATTGATTTTTTTTTTTTTTGCCACCCAAACATCTGTGGATAATCACAAAGATCGTCTTGTCATCAAATGAAGACAAAGGATCGAAATCCTCTGTTATACTTGATCTTGCAATTTCGGTTTTATTCTACCTGCAGAGAATGACACGTGGCACAGCTGAGGTGGACGGTGGAGATTTAGAGTGAGAAGAACACTTCCAATCTAGTTTATAAGCTCGTGAACCAACCACGATTTCTCCTTCGGACCGGTTAGGGGCTAGTTCAGATTCAAATTCGTTCTCTTCTCCGCTGAATACCTCGCACGAACTCTCATCCCTCTCTGCCTCACCTCTCTTTCTCTGCACGCTGTTATTGTTCAGCCTCCTTCCCATTGAGAAGAACAAAGGAAAAGTAAAAGTGAGACATCAGAAACAAACCCAAATGAAGAACATAAACCCACAGAAATCAGAAACTATAGAAAATGATTGTAATGTCTGACATGTACTGAAGACCCTTCAGCTGGCCTGGAGACTCGGGAATTATGCCAGAGAACCGGTTATTCGAAAGATCCTATGTCTGAAGCTTAAGAAGATTTCCTAGCTCTGCTGGAATTTCTCTTGATATGTTGTTATTTTGCAGTAACCTGCAAGTTCACACCCCAAATAGACTAATCATGAATGAAGGAAACAAAGAAAGCTCAAAGGTTTGGTAAGAGATACAAAGCTTGGTTTCATATCTTACACTTGCCAGAGATTCGTTAGGATGCCAATCGTTCCAGACAAAATTCCCGACAGGCTCTGGCTTGAAGCTCCCCTGCAGCACCCATGAGCATAGGAGTTAATTTTTCATTCCAAATAAACAAGCACAAGAGAGAAAGGGTGTGGTGGCAGAGAAGGGAAAAACTTACAGGCCAATAACAAGATTTTCTGGTGAACAAGTGATCATAGCCCAGCTACAACAGAATCTTCATCCCAGTTGTTCAGAACTCCATAAGGATCAACCAAAGCTCTACTTATACTGATCGGAGCTTCCATAAACCAAAGACAAATGAAAATAATAAGATCACAACAGAAATAGTGCAGAAAAGAGAGGTGAGGCAGAGAGGGACGAGAGTTCGTGAGAAGACTTCAGCGGAAAAGAGAATGAATTTGAATCTGAAGACTAACCCCTAACCTGTCCGATAAAGAAATCGTGGTCAGTTCAGGAGCTTGTAAACCAGATTGGAAGTATTCTTCTCACTTCAAATCTCCACCGTCCACCTCAGCAGTGCCACTTGTGGTTCTCTGCATGTAGAATAACACAGGAATTGCAAGATCAAGGGTAACAGAGGATTTCGATCGGTAAGACAAAGGGGTAAAAAGATTAGTGTCTTGGAAAAAAAAAAAAAAAAAAAAAGGTAGATTCATGGGTAGCTATTTTCATTGTTTCCTAATTCAGAAGGATCTCTCCCACGCACGGCGAGTGTCTTGTTTGGATGGGAAATTATTATAAAATAAATAAATAGAGACACAGCTCCTACACTTTTTGATAGCTTAACTAGTTGTGTTCTCTTCAGTGGTGAAACCCTGGTCGTATCCCATTCCTTACCTTCCCTTCTATTCTGGTTTTAGGTTCTATTTGCACTGCAAACCTGTAAGTTCTCTCCATGGTCTGTTAATATTCTGCTGAGTTTGATTCTGATATTGGGTTGTTTCTTATCTAGAATTCTGGACTATATTACTGTTGTTATCTCCACCCTTACTCTGAATTCAGACTCTTTTTTTTCCTGTTAAGAAGGCCTGTGATACCCTGTTTTTTAGTTTACTGAGTGCAGCAAAGACCTGCCATAATAGCATATCTAACCACCTTATCTGGTTCAAACTATGAGATTAATTTCATCTCTACAGAAGCTCCATTCAAATAGAAGTTGAAGCCAACCAGCCTTTATGCTCTAATGTTACAGGAATCTCTCTGACCTTCTCAATTTGTGATTCTTCTAGTTTCTATTTTCAATCCTATTCTGCCATCTCAGATCCAACAATTGGATCTTCTCAGAATTTGGGAATTAGTTTCTGCAGGTATCGGCAACTACCCACCCACTGGCATTGTTAAGCTGGACTACTCTCTATTGTTGCCTCCGTTTTAGCTCAGTTTACAGCAAACAACCATCAAACCTGACTTTGTAGTTCCCAAGAACCATGATAAAAATAGACATTCCATATCAAAACAATGGAATCGAAATAACATATGAATGTGGCAACAACAACTAATCAAGTTAGCTTACCAGCAGCCTTTACTCAGAAGTGAATGCTGGAATGATCTGAAGGGAGCCCATCTCTTCAAATGCCAATGGAAGAGTAGACCCTAGTCAACAAACCTGCATGTTTCGGCACTCAGAAGAAGTATCTGTTAGTGAGAGACCTCTGCAAGGCAGATACAGCTAAAGAGAGAACAAATTCATCCAATGAACAAAATTCACCCCCCCTTTCACACCCCAACCAAAGGAAAAGAAGAAAAGCACCCATGTTTATCAGCAGAATTACCGTGATCGTAAAGAATGCATACACATGTTATGATGAACTAACAAATTGTTAAGTTTGTCAAGAATTCTTGACCCGTTTTGAAGATTGATCTACTCCGACATATTTTGGTGGTGACCCGAATGAGAAGTTTTCTGAGATCTGTGATGGAAGTAGAGAGGTTGGGCCGATAGGCCCAAGCCCGGAGCCCATCATTGATCTCGTATGGGGGTGCGGAGGCTCACCCCCCGTGGTATGGTTCGACCGGATCGACCGCGACCCGATGGGTCGACCCACGACTTGGAGTATATATTATACTATTGTCTTGTTGAGCAAGTCATTGTATTTTGGGGTTTTTTTTTAGCTAGGCTTGTAGGGCAAGTTTTTTCGCCGCTGCTTGGGTGTAATCTCTCTTCTGCATAGTGAAACATTTTCTTCTTCGCCCGAGGACGTAGCACACCACACTGGTGTGTGAACCTCGTTAAATCTCTGTGTCGTGCGGATCTTTTGTATATTTATTTTTGAATTTCTTGGTGTTTGATCTAACACAAATAAATAAGAGAATAGAAACAGAACAAAATATACTCAACATATTATAATAAATTGTCCAAATTAGACCCTCCACTAGAGGGTTAAAAATGAAATGCGCATCTGTGAGGGCAGCAAGTGCCAAAGTAAATGAAACCCTAAGGACCTGTACTCCTAGAAGGATCATCTTTTAGCTGTTCATTTTGCTTTTCATAATCATCCGAAGCAGATTCGTCATCCAGCCACTTGTCAATTCCTGAAACCCCCATGTCTTGCTGTGAACTCACGTCCCCGGTATATGATAATCCACCAGGGACTTCCAACTCTTGTACATCATAATTGACAAGATTATCCCAGACCTCTTGGCTACAACTAGATGCAGCACCGCTGGCATCAATACCCATGCTCCACATATCCTCTGGTTTTAACATGCTTTCAGCCCCAGGGAACATATAGTCTGGAAATGTCTTCTCTCTAGCCAAATCCTCTGGCAAAGATAAATAGAACTCGGGAATAACTTCTGGTTGGGGGCTCATCACATTCTTTACTTTGATGACGGCATCCTCAGAACCCATAGTTCCCGAGTACAATGTCCCCACACCCACCCGATCCGAGTACCCAACAAGTTCTTGCCGCATTTCACTTGAAGCAACATTTCCAATTTGAACCTGCATGTCTGATGCTCCAAAACCAAGTTTCCCCTCCATACCCTCTAAGATAGAATCAGGAAGTTGCTTTTCCAGAACTGGTTTGAACTCTTGTGTTCCCAAAGAAGTAGGAATGCTACTCAAGTCAGGTCTGTACTTCACTACCTGCCCTCCCATAGATGAATCTGGTTGAACCTGGTCTGGTTGCTGCTGTTGTAGCTTGATGAGCTTCCTTCTAACCCTTGGAGAAGCACTCATTTTGTGTTCTGCCTTTTGCTGAAGACGAGCCAAGAACACTGGATTCTCAAGCAGTTTTGGCAAAAATGAGACCATCTGCTTTTGTCTCTTCTCTGCAGTCTGGAGCCTCTGCTTCACTGCCTCTAGTTGCTGAGCTGCTCCACAGTGTCCCTGCTGCAATTTTACAATTTCCTGCATCATCAGATTCTTCTCATTCCTCAGCCTATCTAACTCACTTTCCAATCCAGATTTTCCTGCTTTAATAGAAGACCCAGAATAGCTGCCAATCTGCTGCAATTGAGGGGACTTGCGCCTATGGATGTTCTTCAATAAATGCCTCTTACCCCGTACAAATTTTTCATTGGCAAACTCCCACTGATCAGTGTCAATCTTTCGGAATTTCTGGATTTAACAACCAAAGAGATTCAAAATGAATGGGAAGAAAAAGAATGGATCCTATGAGAAGACAATACAACTTTACATGATAGACAACTCCATCCAAGACAAATTGAAATCCCCAAGATCACGCAAATGGGCAGGTCAGTGGCCAGCACAGGCAATCTGTAAACCAGTAAAAAGTGGCTTCCTCAAAAGAAAACACTTAGAGTTAGACTAAACCATGCAGTTAATGTGGAAGGTTGATAGTATTAGAAATATGGGTAAAAGAAGCCTAGAAGGCACCGTGGCCTCTACACCTAGAGATAGGGAGGGGCAAAATGACCGTCCCACGCCCATGAAAAATGGAAACCCCGCTGCTGTTGATGCTTCCGCATGTGCTCCCATTGGTCCCTGCACCGGTACAGGGGCCAAGCTGCCTTTAGAGAACCTTCTCCCAAATATATATATATATATATATATATATGCAGAAACTGTGCCAAGAGACTCAACAATTCATCAAAGGAGGAAAGAAGGATGTTCTTTTCCCTAGCAGATATGAAGAATATTTTCCAGAGGGAGCTATTCAGGGCCAAATATGAGCTGATGGAAGAGGTTTCTACCTTTTGTTATGATCCACCATATAAGATTTAAAAACAGTCACAAGATGGCTAGAACAGAATCATCAAAACCTGAGATAACAACATAAGCAGATACCAACCACAAGGTTCGCAATACAAATCCCAATTCCACAAATATTTCTAACCAAGCACAACTATTTCTAAGAGAAATGAACATCCCAATCACATGTACAGACAGAAGCAGATACAACCACAAGGTTTGCATTACAAATTCCAATTCTACAAATAGGCCTCAATGACAATCTACATAAGATAAAACAATACATGAAACGGGCACACACAGAAATTGATACAGCACCAAACCCCTCCAGAAGTCTTATATTACACTTCCACGAATCTACAAAAATGGTCTCTTGGGCAATCCACAGACACTGGCCCTGATCAAATATAATTACAGTTCAAAAAATCCAAATACATACAGATCAGAAGAAGGGAAAAATTATACATACAAAGAAAACCAGCCGATATCGGCTGTGTTTCAGCAATACCCACATAAGAATTTAGCTGCCGGACAAAACTCGAGAAATTGTTGTGCTTGAAATTCCGGGGAAGGACGACCCTCGCAAACTCCAGAGGGTCCCAAACCACAAAACTATCACCGCTCGATCCCCACGATATAACCTGATCCAGAGACTGATCTTCGACTAAATCATAACACTTGGAGAGGAAGGGAGGAACGGGACTACCTTGAAGGCGTTCAAGGGGCTGAGGAACCCCAATAAACTCCCTTGTCGTGCTCTTCTCCATAGAAGCAGACTGTTTCGTAGCAGAACACCCCTCAGTCTCTGTCGACGAAGAAGACAAGCCAGCTAAAATCCTGCTCTCCCCAAAAGGGCTATGTTTAGCTTCCATGAGTAAAGAGGACAAAGCTCTCGCAGAAGAAAGCTCTTCGAACTCCAAGGAGAAGCCTGGGAAGAACAAACGGAGCTTTGCATAGATTGAGGTAGTGGCAGAATAGAAGAGGGAGCAGGAGGAGGAGGAGAAGATTTCGTCGGATGAAGATATTGTCACTCTCTGGGACTCATTGATAGAACTGGGAATCTCGAATCAGAGTGGCATTGATCCCAAAAATGAAGAACTGATTCTACGGAAATGGAAATTTATAGGGGTGTCCAGAATGTTGGGGAGCTCCGCCGACAAACTGTTTGATATATTTACTAGCAGCGTCGAAAGTCGAAAGGCGGTGAGGTACACTTGGTCTGTCGGCGTCTTCTTCGATGGTTGCCGCCACAATCTCTGCTCACGGACGCGGAGCAGAGACCGGGGGGGCCCTCCATAAGACACACGAAGTGCCCCGACTCTCGAACAGGCTATCTGCGTTGGGGTTTCTACGGCTTATGATTCTTTCGACTCATTCCCGGTCCCCACCCGCCGGGACAGCAGCGTTGGGCTGGGGCCATGACTTTAGATATTTTTGGGTCCCACGTGCATTTTTTTTGTGTCATAGCTTCTGATCAAGATGGGCACAGTCTGGATCAGGATCGCCAGATATAGAAAAATAGGATTTGAGGATTTAGGTATTTAGGGATTTTAGGGTTGAAGGAGTAATGAGGGTAAAATGACGTTTAGGATGTTTAAATTCAAGATATAATAAGGGTAAAAAAGTCATTTTCATTTCAAAAACTACCACCTCAGGTTGGGTGGATTTATTTCTAATAAACGAAACTTGAGGGAATGAATATAAAAAGGAATGAATATAAAAATTCTTCTTCATCAGTACTTTCTTCTTCTTTTGATTTCTCTCAATTCCAAGCACCTTCTCGTGCTTCTACTTCTAGAATTCAGAATGAGAATTTTGATGGAATCATAAATCTGCAGGGTACAAATCGTACTCCTTCTCAGGTTAATCAACCTATTTATGGTCCTCTTTCTAGAGACCAATTTCAGGCTCAATATCAGCCTCCCATTAATCAGGAAACTGGTTCTTCTTCTCCTACACCTTCTGATATGCAAGAAGCAGGTATTCGGATGCTTCATTTGGCAGAAGAATCCAAGTTCCAGATTAATAAACGATTCCTTATTCAGGAATATCGTTCTCCGAAGAATGAAGGAAAAAGAAAACTTTTTGAAGAACATTATCCTTCTAATTCGGATCGTCATATGCTTTATGAGAAATGGGTTTCTCATATGGAAACTCACCAAATTAATATTCCTTTTTTCTCGTGGTTAAAACTGTATCTTCTTGAAAATCGATCCTCTAACACTCCTCAAGTTAGTGAGATTAAGAAGATAACCACCACATTTACTTCTCAGGAAGGAACAGAAATTGATTCTGTCCATCCTCCCTTTCAAACCTTAAAAATAGGTGACCAAAAGTTTGCAGTTCCGCTTAAAACTTCCAGCCAAAATACTAGACCTTTGACTGAAACTCAGCTTAGTCACGTTGTTGAACAAAACAACTATACTAACCTTTGTCTTCAGTCAATTGGCAACCAAACTGATCGTATTGAGACCATTGTCAATTCTTTACATCCCTATACCCCATCTACATCTCATACGACAACTAAGTTTGATTGGCCAACCATTGCTTCTCAACCTAGAAGCATTCCTCCTAAAGAGCTTACTTCTCAAATTAGGAGTAATCAGTCTGTCTTGTTTAAACCTCCTCCTGTCCTGATCATTCCACCTAAAAAGAAAATTGAGTCTACCATTCTTGATGAAATTGTAACTAGACTCCAAAGACTTCAAGTCACAAAGGACAACCTTAAACAACTTGAAGACAGTCAGGCTCTCACTCTTTCTTTTGCTGATCTATCCGATTCTGAAATCGAAACAGCAGAAAGAGAATTCCAATCTATGCTTCCTAATCAAGCAGCAGTTCCTGAGTCTCTTCCTCAGCTAAATCAAGTTATGGGAAGAACTCGAAAAGTTATGCCTACCGCTCAGACAAATTATTATTATCCTCGACCTTCTCTTGTTGATTGTCAATTTGAACTTGAAAAAGACAATTCCAATTTCCCGGTCGATGGTAATACAATTTTCGAGTGGAATATTGATGGTTTATCTGAATATCAAATCATCAATGTGCTGAAACGGATGTTAATGTATGCCACTGCTGCAAAGCTTAATCATTCATCCGATTCAGATGTTGCTAAAATGATAGCAACTGGATTTTCCGGCCAACTCCGTGGTTGGTGGGATTTCTACTTGTCTGAAGAAGTTAGACAACAGATAATTGGTGCTACAACCAGTGTTCCGCAACAGCTGACTGAACAATTAGCTGATGGCAATTACGCCCAGCGAACTGTTTATGTTAATCATGAAGACGCGGTTAATACTCTGGTTTACACCATCACTCTTCACTTTGTTGGACCAGCTGAAATTCTAGCTGATCGAACAAGAGAACAATTAATGAATTTGCGATGTCCTACACTATCTCATTATAGATGGTATAGAGATGTCTTTTTTGCTAAATTCTTCTCCAGAGACGATTGTAACAATGTCATATGGAAAGAAAAGTTTCTCTCTGGATTACCTCCCTTATTTGCTCAAAAGGTTAGGTATCGACTTAAGGCAAAGCATAATGGCACTATTCCCTTTGAGCAATACACCTATGGGGAATTAGCTGCTGAAGTATGCAATGAAGGTCTTCAACTCTGCACAGACCTTAAATTAAAGAAACAATTGTCTAAAGAAAGACAAGCTGGATTTCGAGAACTCGGAGATTTCTGTGAACAATTTGGATTTGAAAAGGTTCGTCCCTCAGGTCCGAAGAAACCTCATCGGAAACTCTCTAAGTTTTCCAAGCCTAAATCCCAGGCTAAACCTTATAAGTCTAAGCCTAAGCGCTTCTTTAAGAAACGCTTTTCTAAATACCGTCCTCAAAACACTTTTCCAAACAAACCCCCTGTTTGTTATAAATGCGGAAAAGTAGGACACTATAAGAATAACTGTCGAACTAAAGCAAGAATCAATGCTTTAGAAATTGACGATTCTCAGAAGCAAAATCTTGAAAGAGTCTTATTACATAGCTCTTCTGAACCAGAACCAGACTCTGAGTCCAACTCAGATCAAGATATTGCTCAACTTGAGTTTGATAGTGATTCTTCTGAGTCTAAAGCCCAGACTCCTCATTGTAGTTGTGATCCTTTTCAGGCTATGCTTAAGGAAAATGGTTTGATGGTTCTTTCATCCGAAGAATCATTTCTTCTTAAAACCATAGATCAAGTAACTGATCCTGCTACTAAGGCTCAACTCTTACAAGAGTATATAACCTTAGTAAAGGATAATTCTCGGCCTAGCCCTGTTCCTACCCCGTCTAAGGTTCAAGATTATAGTTTCAAAACTATAATTAATTGAGTAAAATCTACATCTCTGTCTCGAGAACCTACCTTACAGGAACTCCGTAAGGACCTCAACGAAACTAAGACTGAAGTTCAGAATCTTAAGCAACGTATCCAGATTCTTGAACTTTACAATACTCAAAACTTTGAGCCATATGTAGAAGAAGAAGCTTCCTTTAAGGATCTATTAGCAGCTCAACCAGTCGCTAGTACCTCTGCATCTCCTGCTGCAGTTTCTTCTGAAGATGCTCAAGTTTTAAGTATTCAGCAGGTTCAAACTCATCACTGGCATGTTATGATTGACATTGTCATTAACCATGAGTTTAGCCATAAGACTATCGCCTTAATTGATTCAGGCGCTGATATTAATTGTATCAATGAAGGGCTTGTACCTTCTCGATACTTTGAGAAGACCACTCAAAGATTAGTTACTGCTGACGGATATAGAATGGAGATTGGGTATAAACTCCCATCTGCTTCTATCTGTTGTAATGGACATTGCCTGAAGACTCCTTTTATTATGGTAAAGGGACTTGCTCAATTCGTACTTCTAGGCACTCCATTTCTATCCCAGTTGTATCCTATGCAAATTGATAATATTGGTCTTCACTCGGTGATTCAAAATCACCCTATTACTTTTCATTTCATCGAACCTCCCAAGGTTCACACGGTGAATGAAATCAGGGCTCAAGTGCAGTCCAAAGAAAAGTTTATATGCTCTCTGTCTTCTGAAATCCAACAAAAGAGCATACAGCCATGGTTTTAAGTATCTCCGATATCGATACGATACCCTCCGATACGTATCTTAAATTTAGCCGATCGATACGATACACACCGATACGATACATAAAATTTTTAAAACCCTTTTGTATCGATATATATCCTACAATACATACCGATATGCATCAATACATCACCAATACACATCGATACGATACGATATGCCTTGATACGACTCTATGGATAATATAAAATTGAGGTAAAATGTACGTTTCGGTATGTATTGGTACGTATCGGTGAGTATCGGTATGTATCGATCAGTACGTATCGGTATATATCGACATGTATCGGTATATATTGGCACGTATCGGTGAGTATCGATATGTATCGATACGTATCGGTGAGTATCGATACGTATCGGTGAGTATCAATATGTACCGATACAGTGTGCTACAGTCATATAATGGCCAAGATGGGTAATTTTTCAGAAAAAACAAGATTTTTTGAAGGGTTTTTGTTCCAAAGTTGCTATCAGCCATATTTCTTTCTAACTAAAGTGGAAATCAAGGTTGGGAACAAGGATTTTACATTTATGGGACAACTACAAACCTTGAATTCTTAGTACGATACCCTCAATTTAGTGTTTATGCATAATACATGTTACCAATAGTTTTTTTTAACAAATTCTTTATGCAAAAGTGTTTAAAAAAATGTTTCATATCCATTTATGTGTATCTTTAGCGTATCTTAGTGTATCTCCGATACGATACGATACCCTCCGATACGTATCTTAATTTTGGCCGACCGATACAGTGACTGATACCGATACTTTAATCCTTGCATACAGCAAAAGATTAATGATCCCAGTTTTCAAGTGAGAGTTAAAAACTTTCAAGCTCAACTTGAAAAGGAAGTTTGTTCTGATATTCCTACGGCATTCTGGTCAAGAAACACTCATATTGTTACTCTTCCATATGAAGATAACTTTTCTGAACGCCAGATTCCTACAAAAGCTAGGGCTGCTCAAATGCCTGATCTTTTAAGGGAAACTTGTCAAAAGGAAATCTCAGAACTCCTTGCTAATTCTCAGGACATTTCCCAACACTGGAAACATTTAAATCTCTTTTTATCTGTTATTCGTCAAGCAGGACTTGTTGTTTCTGCTAAGAAGATAAAATTGTTTCAAACTAATGTTCGCTTCTTGGGACACTATATATCTTTCGGATCTATCATTCCCATTGAACGAGCTATTCAGTTTGCTGACAAATTTCCTGATGAATTAACAGATAAAACTCAACTTCAAAGGTTTCTTGGTAGCCTTAATTACATTGCTGAATTCTACAAGGATTTAGCAAAGGATGCCAAACCTTTGTTCAATAGGCTTAAAACTCAGCCTGAACCATGGACATCTGTACATACTGAAGCTGTCCGAAAGATTAAGCTTAAAGCTAAAACCCTTCCGTGCTTAAGTTTAGCACGACCCGATTGTTTTAAAATTGTTGAAACTGATGCTTCTGAATTTGGCTATGGTGGTATTCTGAAACAAAAATGTCCTACTCTTCCGAAAGAAGAATTAGTACGTTTTACTTCAGGAACTTGGAATTCCACTCAGCAAAAGTATTCAACAATTAAAAAGGAAATTCTTTCATTAGTTTTGTGCATAACTAAATTTGAAAGTGATTTATTAAATCAACATTTTTTAGTTCGTGTTGACTGTAAGGCAGCCAAAGATGTTCTTGAAAAAGATGTTAAAAATCTTACCTCCAAACAGATCTTTGCTCGATGGCAGTCACTTCTTTCTATTTTTGATTTTGATATTGAATTTATTAAAGGTAGTACTAACAGTTTACCTGATTTCTTAACCCGAGAATTCTTGCAGGGCTCCTAAACAGAAGGCTGTTATCCCTGTCACCACCAATAAAGAAGTTGTTTCTTCATCATCCCAACAACTACAAGAACAGCCTACTCCTTTATCTTCACAGTCTCCTTCACCAGCCTCAATACTCAGGCCAGTCAATAACTCCCCTTTCATAGCAACCAATTTTATCCCAGTAATCCCTGTTGAAACCATTCATCTCCGTCACTCCCCTTCTGAAATATCTACCATCTACCTTCGTGACCACCTGCATCCCTCTACTGGTGATAAAACTCGTTTTTTCTATGAAAGAATTTTGGAAGAAACCCAGAGTGCTCAAATTCAGCACCATTATAGATCTGCACATGTACGGGCTTATTCGAAGCTCAATCTATTGAACATCATTCGCGATCGCGAATGGGGATCTTCTCCCTCATTCAAGCGTGAATTTCATGATGTTACCGGCCTTAAGCTCAGGTCATATGATTATGCTGACTATGTTAAAGCTTGGGACATGATATTCTTATATCAGAACGATCATGAAACCCATTCCTGGTTTGCGAAGTTTCGACTTCAACACACCTTATTAGGTGTGCCAAACTGGTTTCTGCATTGGTTCTTTACTTGGGGACCACCAAAAGAACTTCTTCCCCAAGCTCTTCAGTTATCTGTTACCAAATTCCAAGACTTCAATCCAACTTTGGATTCCCGGGCTCTCTTCGTCCAGTTTTTCATCCTTTACGAAGTCCCTTGGATCCTTCAATGGCGGTATCAGATGTCTTCTGATGATATGGAAGAATGGAATTATGTGCCTCATTTGGAAAGACACCTATCTGTCAAATGGTGGGATAAATTCGACATTTCACCATTATCTGGTTCTCGTTTTGTTCCCAAACGCGGTATTGGTGCTGACCTTCCTATGACTCCCTCTGCTTCATCATCTGCTCAGACGCCCTTTTTTCATCTCTTTCAAACTGCTCGGCGTCGCCTACCTTTTCTCACTGATGAACAGATTCAAGAACGCATCCTTACTGCTATCGGCTTTAATTCTCAAGCCGCCTCTACCTCTTCTTCTACTTCATCTTCCTCCTCCACTCGTCCTCCTTCCGATTTTGGTGATTTTGCACAGCATCCCGATTCTCCGTCACTGTCTTAAAAAAAAAAAAAAAAAAAAAAAAAAAAAAAAAAAAAAAAAAAACCCGGGAGGGTTTATCAAGAGGTCTCTTTGCACCTTGACCCAGTGCCATGCTTTTCAGACATGCCCTTCTAATACTTGCCAGGTGTCAAGCTTCCACACCTAGTGCCACCTGAGTCAGACTGACGTCTTGGCATGCGTCACGCAGCACTATAAGCGCATTATAGTGAGTGTCACTGGTGGACACTTTAATAATTCACCTCACTAAGACTCTTCTGAAAAACAGTGGGTCCTACCCACGTGGAATGCCAGAGATTCTTTTTACGGCTTAATTTTAGTCTTACACGTGGACTACCAACAAAATATCTTTCGGCTGAAGCTTATCAAGTTTTTGACAACGACTTCACACCTTATTAGGTGTATCCACTTTTGAAAGAAACACCTTATCTTGAGGCTGTTCACCTTTCACTTTCGGTTGATTGATTGCCTATCCGACGCCATCTCTATCAAGGCCCTATCAGCATCTCTCAACCACAATTTGTTGAAGGTTGGTGTCCGCCATCTATAAAAGGAGAAGTCTCTCTTCTTTGGAAGACACCGAAAATTAGAGACCGAAAAATAGAACCGAAGAATCTACTACTAAGTTTTTTCTAAGTGTGTTTTTCTGAGTGTTCTGTAAACATTTCCGTGAGTGTTTTGAGTGTTTAAGATTGTATTCAAGTGTTGTTCAAAGTGTTGTTTTCTTCCATCTTCTGTAAGCGCAAAGTCTTGATGTAAGTATACCACTACGTTTTGTTTATACATTTTGTTTATATTCTTCTTATGTATTATGCTTGCTGTTAAGAAATTAAAAGAGAAGATTGCTTTTATAGATAGTTTGATTGATCTTTCTTATGCATATTTAGATTTTTATATTACTTTATTTGCTGAAGATCCAGACCACTTCTCCAACCTGCACAGGTTAGAAACCTTAGAAATTCTAAGGCTTTCAAAAGAAAAGAACAAGTTATATGAGCTTCTAGCTTCCCTTGCCTAAACTCTGATCGGAGTGATCCTGGCAGTAATTGGTATCAGAGCCAAGTTAGAACAGGTGCCAAAGTCGTAAGGACCATTAAGTTGGTAGTGTTTCACCTTTGTCTGATAGACCTACACCCAAGTCGTGAGGTGAGGTGGATATAATTTCCCTAAATTTTTATTACATAGAGGGATAAAGTGATAATTTTGAATGCTTTTATGGAGTCTATATCCTTTGTAGTGAGCTGTGAGGTACAATCAGCATCGGATGGCTGAGAACACTTAGACATGCCTACCAAAGGACTTCTAGCCACCCAATGCACATTGCATTGATGCAGCGACTGCAGATGATTTTCACACATTTCTATGTCTTTCTTTTTTTGATAGAACACGCTTCTATGTCCAAGCAAATATACACCACAAAGATAATTAAAAGGAATATTTGCATACTCCAATGTACAAATAAAAATTAAAAAAAGAAAATTACATATCGCCCCTAAAATTTTTCATACCACATGTGAGTCACTTTTTAAAAAAATTACACCTACCAGTTTATTAGTGGAATTTTATTATTTAATGATGTCAATTAGTTAAACTTTGATAAATGGCTAAACTACCCTTGAGAAAAGGTAAAACGGTAAGTTACACCTTCCTACAATAAACCCCCAAATCGCTAACCTACAAGGTGAGCTCGAAATTGCTTTACCGTTGGCGGTGAGCTCACTCTTGAGGGTCTCGAAAAGGTGACTGAAGGTGGAATGGCACTCGAGGATGACCTTGTCGCAGTGGGAGTCCATAGTTAGCAAAAAAGGGAATGACAAAAAAATAGAAACGGACGGTACGGGGTTTTAAACAGTAAAATTTTTCAAACGATACAGTAAAATAAAATGTCAAAAAAATAGAGAACGACAAAAAACGGAAAACGGACGATATGGGTTTTAAATGTGTAGATTTTAAACAAATGGGACAAAAAAGAAAGTGTACTATACTCGTATAAATTAAGGAATTATTTCATGAATACTTGCATCTAATATTCAAAATAACTACAATATCCAACACTAATGCAAATATATCTCATGTCTCATTATAAGTTTTATGACATATAATTAAATATCATCCACTACCAATTCTAAATTCATACACCACACATGTCTGAGTTTTATTGAACAATGTGGCTTGGTTATGATGTTGTTCATTATTGTCAACATAGTCAACACACTCTTGGAGTAATGTTTGTTCAGTTTGAGTTAAAAGTCATCACTTTAGAAACATTTTTTAACAAATGCATCAGTTTGTATCTCAATTTTGGGATCCATACATTGATATTAAGATGAAGGTGATATCATGAGAAATATAGGTCATTGAATTAGTGTCAAGTTGACGAAAGAGTCAGGTGGATCAAAGTTCAAGAGAGAGATATGGTCAATTAAGTAGACATTATGTTCAACAAGTTAAGTCTAAAAAAACGCTAAAAAAGGGAACGTATTTAAACGCATTCCAAACGTGTTTAGAATGAAAATGCTTGTTGTTTTCCATTTTTTAAGTATCTTCGATAAGCATACAGTAAAATGTGTTTTAAATGGTAAAAAACGAGAATGTGTTTTTAAACACGTTTTTGCTAACATGGGCAAGACTGAAGGGGGAATAATTATTTTGACAGATGCATGAACTACTGAAGGTAATGATGATGGTAAGGAAGAGGAGTTGACGGCGAACCCATCTGACCATTCAACGGTAATTGCAGGGGAAGAGTATTTTGGGATAGAAAAACAAGAAAAAAAGTCATTTGAGATCTTTTCTCTAGTCTCTCGACTGTGTTTGATGGAATGGATCAATGGAGATTGGAGAGTGGAGACTTCTTTATAAAGCTCTACAGTACTAGGGTCTGGTATTTCAGGATACGAGACTTGAAGAAGCCGTCGCGGCCTTGCTTGTAAAATTGGTCTGATCAATCTTTCCAGGCGCCTACGAGTGGCAGACCGTAGTCTCCTAAGATTTATGAATCAGATGATCATGTGATGCTGCCGTTGATGGCGAAGGAGAAGGAAGAAGAGTTGCCGATGCAGTTGGTCTCTTGAAGATAGAAGCAGAGATCGGACGGACGGACGGACGGACAAGGATGGGTTATAGCCTTGTAGGGATATATATAAGAGGGTTAATATCGTATTTTCTAAATTATTAAGTCTTTAAGTTAACACCGTGACTCAAAATGGGAGCGAAAGTAATTTTTGGAAAATGAGACCCTTTAGGGGTAATAGTGTAATTTTCTCAAATAAAATAGAGATCACACCACAAAACGGCTCATACTTAGGTTAGAAAATTTTGAAGTCTTGTCATTTTATTTTTATTTTTACATATTTTGGTCTTTCATAGTAATTTTGAAGGGTCATCCGTTGGAATTCAAATGACTTGAGTAAAGAAAGAGAATGATCCTTTTTTTCAGGGATAGAGTCGTTTTTTTTGTAACAAGAGAGCGAGTCTGCGAGTGGTAAATGAGATTTCAGTTCCCATATCTGTTGTCTCTGAACCAATTGCTTTGTCTTCTATTCTACAAGGTAAAGACATAGCAATTTGTTTTGATCTTCTTCAAGGTATTGCTGAAATTATTGACAACATTGAAATGGGAAATGATAACCTTGAGTTAGCTACTCGACTAAGCAGCACCAACTTAGACTTGAAGCTTGAAGTTTATAGCATCCTTATGGACATCAAATATCTGTTCACTTTTTTTTTCTACTTGTTCCTTTAAGTATGTTACGAGAGAGACTAACAGCATGGTTGACTCCCTAACTAGGAAAACCCTATCCTTAGCGTGTAGGATGGATTGGCTCTCTTCCACTTCTTGGATTTTTGATTAATGTAAATTGGACCCCTTGCGTTGGTCACATGTAAATAACTAGATTAATATTTACCAAAAAAAAAAGAAGAAGCTAAAAAATAAAACCTAGATTGCTTAGAAAATAACTTCATTGGAGTCAATTTTTATTTTATATGGGTCTCAAATCCTAATCTAAATTGTGACTCTTTACTTGATCATCACTCACTCTATCCAAAGAAAAGGTGATGTGAAAGACATGTAACGATCCTCTCGCCTTCATTCATGGTTCTTACAATGAGTTCCCTAAAAGAATCTTAGCTGTTGGGATTCAAGGCGTTAGAACTGAGCTATGGATAAGTGATTCTCTTCTATACCTTTTTCTCATCTTTTTATCTGTTTTTTCTTCATATGTATTAGAAAGCATATGGTGTTTTGGTGTTGCTGATGTTACCCTTTATTTCATATAGAATCATAAAAATCAGGTTGCATTTCAACTCCAAATCCTGTAGCTGTGTTGAAAAATGCTTCATGATTTTTTTTTTATCCCTCCTTTACTCTGTCGATACTTTCTCTTGTTCACTTTCTGATTAGACCAAGATTTCAGCCTTGGCTTATGCTATACACTAATTAAATCAATGCTCCACATTAAATATACCTAATCTAAGCTGGCAGCAACTTGCATGTTTCTTGTGCTAGCCATGCAGAAAGGCAGAGCTCTCTCTCTCTCTCTCTATATATATATATATATATATCATACTATCATATAAAAAGCACGAAGTGCAAATCTTTACTTGACTACTTTATCCCTTCATTTTATCACTCTCTTTTTTTCTTTTATACTTTTATAAATTACTAGCACCCTTTTGGTAAAATTTTAAGAACGTGAGTTGGAGAGAATTTCCCCTTTCCTTCCCTCTCTCAAAGTCTCCCCTCGCCAACGATCTCCACTCTCCTATCTAAACTCTCTTCTCCCTTCCAAACTCCTTTCTCCTCTTTCCTTCTCCCTCCAAAACTCTTTCCTCCTCTCTTCTCTCTTCCAAACTCCTCCATTCCGGTTTCCTGTTTCTTCGTTTACGATCTTCTTTCCTCTCTACACTCTCTTCTCTCTTCCAAACTTCTCCCTTTTGACTTTCCTTTTTCTTCGTTCTGGAATTTTGGGATGAGAATGAAAATTGCCTTGGCCGAGAAGGGAAGGGAATCGAATATGAACAAAAGGATGAGAACTCCTTTTTGCCTTCTTTCGATTTCCATCTTAAAAAAACAGAAGAAAATTATTTGGGTTCTTTTTTATATTGAATTTTTGAAAAATGAACAGGTGAATATCATCTCGATGTCATAGTAAGTTATGGGCTGGTGCCAGTAATTGTCCCTAGAGTCGCCGGAGTTCACACCTTATTGGACAGCTTCGAGCCAATCCATGGAGTTCTCCTCTATGAAGGTGAAGACATCGACCCTTCAATTTATGACACCGAGCTCTCTGGCCTTTTCCCCAAGGAGCTAGAACAGATCAGGAGATCCCATGTGAGTGATACCGCAATCGACAAAGGGAAGGATACCATAGAACTGAGGCTTGCCAAGCTCTGCCGTGAAAGGTACATTCATTGCTTGGGGATCTGCAGAGGATCACAGGTCCTTAACGTTGCTTGTAGGTGATCCCTTTATCAAGACATTGAGAAAGACCTCTCCAAGAATCACTCAGAAGGAGAAAAAGTGGTACACACTGACAATGATAACTACGATGGGCATCGTCATAAGGTGTTCCAATGGCTCATCCTCCAGATGGTTTGGTTGAAGGGTTCTATGATCCTGATGCCTATAATCCCAATGAGGGTAAGTTCATAATGGAACTCCAATTCTATCCAGAACGTACGAGGCACCCTCCCTGGGTTGGAGAATTTCGATTATCCTGGTTGTCCATCAGCATATCAGGTAACTATTGTCATTAGTTTTGTGTGGAATTTTTGTAGTCCCATAACTTATATAGGATTGCATTGTTCAATTAATGGAGTTGTGATATAGCCAAATCATACGGCTCAGTAGGGTGAGGACACGCGTCGCCCACTGGGACACGTGTCGCCCGCCAGGTAGGGAGTACGAAGACTCTATCACGCTCTGTCATGTCGTTTGCATGAGGGGAATATTCCCCACAAGGTGGACCCCAGAAGGCAAGAGGAAACCCTAGCCCCGAAGAAGCATATAAGGAGGCCAAGAGGAAGGAAAGAGGTAAGCTCTGATACCCTCACCATTACTCCCTTATTGAACTGTGCGGCCGACCCTGACTTGAGCGTCGGAGGACTAACCCCGGACAAAGTTCTGGGCCTCCGTCGTCTATGTTTGTGTAGGTTCGACTAGCGGGGTTTTTTGGCAGCAACAGATTGGCGCCGTCTGTGGGAACGACGGTAATGGTGGGGAGAACCTACAACCGCAAGAGGACGAGAGCGGTGTCCAACATGGACATGGGGGAAGAACCTTTAGGGGGGCTTCCTCCCTCGGCGGAGATAGGACGAGAAAGGGGCAATGACGACTGGGAAGTATCCATAAGGTACCCGTGCTCAGGCGGATATTCAGTACGCGAAGGTAGTGATCCTCCGCCCTCTCCCGAAGCGCAAGAATACGTGACGAGGGAGCAATTCGAAGCCCTCCAGAACAAGTATGACCGGATGGTCGAGACGATGAAGGAGGTCTCCAAAGCTGTCTCTCAGAGGACCGGCGGAGCACCGCCAGGCCCCCACATCCAGCCTGAGAGGGCTCGAGATGAGGACCGGAGCAGTACAGGATCTATAAGATCTGGTCATAACCTTCGAAACCAAGCAGTGAGGGAAAGTCCCTCACCCCAAGGTAGGACGCAGTGTGCCGCCATAGATCCAGATGGGGATCGGCGCCAAGGAGACAATGAGAGGCACGAGGACTCGGGGTTGAGGCGGATGATCCTAGAACTGAAAGACGAGATCAAGAAGGTGGTAGAAAATCAGACGGGAACCCGCGAGCCAGACCTCACTAATGACACGGCTCTAGCTAATGAGGTCATGAGGGATCCGCTCCCGATCGGCTTTCGCCTACCCAAGTATGACACTTATGACAGGTCTGGGGACCCCGTCGATCATCTGGAAGGCTTCAAGGTCGTCATGCAGTTCCATCGAGTCTCGAAAAATATTATGTGTCGTGCCCTACCATTAACATTCAGAGGAGCGGCAAGGCTATGGTACAACCGTCTGCCAACGAAGTCGATCCACAGCTTCAGCGATCTAGGCTACTTCTTCGTGAAGGGATTCTCCAGTAGCCAACCCCTTCAGAAGACCACGTTGAACTTGACCAACATCAAGCAACATGAAGGAGAATCACTGCGAAACTACATGAAGCGCTTCCAATAAGAGAAGGTCACGATCAGAGGTTTGGACCCGAAAGAGGAGTTCACAGCCCTACTGGGAGGCGTCAATGATAAGGAGCTGAAAAGGTCTTTGGCAAAGCGTACACCGAGGAACCTGGCCGAGTTGAGAGCTCGGTGCGATAAGTACATCCAGATGGAAGAAACCCTTCAAGCCGATGGAGCAGAACCAAGCCTCGTACAAGAGTAGCAAGCACACTCGCATTTTGCAATTTTTGCTCTTACGCACTTTTAAGTTGTAATTCCTCATCCTAAACCCTGGAGGATCTTATTCATGGAAATTATGAAAGCTGGTTTACAGCAATTAAGAAGAACTCTCCTGTTTGGTGACCTTTACTCTGCCAAATGAATACAGACGAAGGTCCTCCCCTCGGTTGGGAGTTCGGCCAAAGCCGAACGGACCTGACCGAAGGTCCTCACCTTGATCGGGGGTAGGCCAAAGCTGAACGGACCCGACCGAAGGTCCTTACCTCGGACGGTGCTCAGGCTAAGGCCGAGCCGAACTGACCGAAGGTGCTTACCTCGGACGGTGTCTCGGACAAGGCCGAGCCGAACTGACCGAAGGTCCTTACCTCGGACGGTGCTCAGGCTAAGGCCGATCCGAACTGACCGAATGTCCTTGCCTCGGTCGGGGGCTCAAGCTAAGGCCGAGCCGAACTGACCGAAGGTCCTTACCTCGGACGGTGCTCAGGCTAAGGCCGAGCCGAACTGACCGAAGGTCCTTGCCTCGATCGGTGTCTCGGACTAGGCCGAGCCGAACTGACCCAAGGTCTTCACATCGGCTGACTGAAGCTCTCGGTTGCAAGCAGAACTAAAGCCGAAGGAATAAGGCCGAAGGCAGGAAAAAGAGGGAAAAATTATAATTNTGACTTGAGCGTCGGAGGACTAACCCCGGACAAAGTTCCGGGCCTCCGTCGTCTGTGTTTGTGTAGGTTCGACTAGCGGGGTTTTTTGGCAGCAACAGATTTCTGATATAGCCAAATCATACGGCTCAGTAGGGTGAGGACACGCGTCGCCCACCGGGACACGTGTCGCCCCCCAGGTAGGGAGTACGAAGACTCTATCACGCTCTGTCACGTCGTTTGCATGAGGGGAATATTCCCCACAAGGTGGACCCCAGAAGGCAAGAGGAAACCCTAGCCCCGAAGAAGCATATAAGGAGGCCAAGAGGAAGGAAAGAGGTAAGCTCTGATACCCTCACCATTACTCCCTTATTGAATTGTGCGGCCGACCCTGACTTGAGCATCGGAGGACTAACCCCGGATAAAGTTCCGGGCCTCCGTCGTCTGTGTTTGTGTAGGTTCGACTAGCGGGGTTTTTTGGCAGCAACAGATTGGCGCCGTCTGTGGGAACGACGGTAATGGTGGGGAGAACCTACAACCGCAAGAGGACGAGAGCGGCGTCCAACATGGACATAGGGGAAGAACCTTTAGGGGGGCTTCCTCCCTCGGCGGAGATAGGACGAGAAAGGGGCAATGACGACCGGGAAGTATCCATAAGGTACCCGCGCTCAGGCGGATATTCAGTACGCGAAGGTAGTGATCCTCCGCCCTCTCCCGAAGCGCAAGAATACGTGACGAGGGAGCAATTTGAAGCCCTCCAGAACAAGTATGACCGGATGGTCGAGACGATGAAGGAGGTCTCCAAAGCTGTCTCTCAGAGGACCGGTGGAGCACCGCCAAGCCCCCACATCCAACCTGAGAGGGCTCGAGACGAGGACCGGAGCAGTACAGGATCCATAAGATCTGGTCATAACCTTCGAAACCAAGCAGTGAGGGAAAGTCCCTCACCCCGAGGTAGGACGCAGCGTGCCGCCAGAGATCCAGATGGGGATCGGCGCCGAGGAGACAATGAGAGGCACGAGGACTCGGGGTTGAGGCGGATGATCCTAGAACTGAAAGACGAGATCAAGAAGGTGGTAGAAAATCAGACGGGAACCTACGAGTCAGACCTCACTAATGACACGGCTCTAGCTGATGAGGTCATGAGGGATCCGCTCCCGATTGGCTTTCGCCTACCCAAGTATGACACTTATGACGGGTCTGGGGACCCCGTCGATCATCTGGAAGGCTTCAAGGTCGCCATGCAGTTCCATTGAGTCTCAAAAAATATTGTGTCGTGCCCTACCATTAACATTCAGAGGAGCGGCAAGGCTATGGTACAACCGTCTGCCAACGAAGTCAATCCACAACTTCAGCGATCTAGGCTACTTCTTCGTGAAGGGATTCTCCAGTAGCCAACCCCTTCAAAAGACCATGTTGAACTTGACCAACATCAAGCAACATGAAGGAGAATCACTGCGAAACTACATGAAGCGCTTCCAACAAGAGAAGGTCACGATCAGAGGTCTAGACCCGAAAGAGGAGTTCACAGCCATGCTGGGAGGCGTCAGGGATAAGGAGCTGAAAAGGTCTTTGACGAAGCGTACACCGAGGAACCTGGCCGAGTTGAGAGCTCGGTGCGATAAGTACATCCAGATGGAAGAAACCCTTCAAGCCGATGGAGCAGAACCAAGCCTCGTACAAGAGTAGCAAGCACACTCGCATTTTTGCAATTTTTGCTCTTACGCACTTTTAAGTTGTAATTCCTCATCCTAAACCCTGGAGGATCTTATTCATGGAAATTATGAAAGCTGTTTTACGGCAATTAAGAACTCTCCTGTTTGGTGACCTTTACTCTGCCAAATGAATACAGACGAAGGTCCTCACCTCAGTTGGGAGTTCGGCCAAAGCCGAACGGACCTAACCGAAGGTCCTCACCTTGGTCGAGGGTCGGCCAAAGCCGAACGGACCTGACCGCAGGTCCCCACCTCGGTTGGGAGTTCGGCCAAAGCCGAACGGACCTGACCGAAGGTCCTCACCTTGGTTAGGGGTCGGCCAAAGCTGAACGGACCCGACCGAAGGTCCTTACCTCGGACGGTGCTCAGGCTAAGGCCGAGCCGAACTGACCGAATGTGCTTGCCTCGGTCGAGGGCTCAAGCTAAGGCCGAGCTGAACTGACAGAAGGTGCTTACATCGGTCGGTGTCTCGGACAAGGTCGAGCCAAACTGACCGAAGGTCCTTGCCTCGGTCGGAGGCTCAAGCTAAGGCCGAGCCAAACTGACCGAAGGTCCTTGCCTCGGATGCGGAGTTCGGCCAAAGCCGAACAGACCTGACCGAAGGTCTTTACCTCGGTTGGGAGTTCGGCCAATGCCGAACGGACCTGACCGAAGGTCCTCACCTTGGTCGGGGGTCGTCCAAAGCTGAACGAACCCGACCAAAGGTCCTTACCTCAGACGGTGCTCAGGCTAAGGCCGAGCCGAACTGACGGAAGGTCCTTACCTCGGACGGTGCTTAGGCTAAGGCCGAGCTGAACTGACCGAAGGTCCTTGCCTCGGTTGGGGCTCAAGCTAAGGCCGAGCCGAACTGACCGAAGGTCCTTGCCTCGGTCAGGGGCTCAAGTTAAGGCCGAGCCGAACTGATCGAAGGTGCTTACATCGGTCGGTGTCTCGGACAATGCCGAGCCGAACTGACCGAATGTCCTTGCCTCGTACGGTGCTCAGGCTAAGGCCGAGCCGAACTGAACGAAGGTCCTTGCCTCGGTCGGGGGCTCAAGCTAAGGCTGAGCCGAACTAACCGTAGGGCTTACCTCGGACGGTGCTCAGGCTAAGGCCGAGCCGAACTGAACGAAGGTCCTTGCCTCGGATGGGGAGTTTGGCCAAAGCCGAACGGACTTGACCGAAGGTCTTTACCTTCATTGGGAGTTCGGCCAATACCGAACGGACCTGACCGAAGGTCCACATCTTGGTCAGGGGTTGGCCAAAGCCGAACGGACTTGACCGAAGGTCCTCACCTCGGTTGGGAGTTCGGCCAAAGCCCAACGGACCTGACCGAAGGTCCTCACCGTGGTCGGGGGTCGGCCAAAGCTGAACGAACCCGACAGAAGGTCCTTACCTCGGACGGTGCTCAGGCTAAGGCTGAGCCGAACTGACCTAAGGTCCTTACCTCGGACGGTGCTCAGGCTAAGGCCGAGCTGAACTGACCGAAGGTCCTTGCCTCAGTCGGGGCTCAAGCTAAGGCCGAGCTGAACTGACCCAAGGTCCTTGCCTAGGTCGGGGGCTCAAGTTAAGGCCGAGCCGAACTTGCCGAAGGTGCTTACATCGGTCGGTGTCTCGGACAATGCCGAGCCGAACTGACCTAAGGTCCTTGCCTCGGATGGGGAGTTCGGCCAATGCCGAACAGACCTGACCGAAGGTCTTTACCTCGGTTGGGAGTTCGGCCAATGCCGAACGGACCTGACCGAAGGTCCTCACCTTGGTCGGGGGTCGGCCAAAGCCGAGCCGATCTGACCAAAGGTCCTTACCTCAGTCGGGGGCTCAAGCTAAGGCCGAGCCGAACTGACCGAAGGTCCTTGCCTCAATCGGTGTCTTGGACAAGGCCGAGCCGATCTGACACAATGTCCTTACCTCGTACGGTGCTCAGGAAAAGGCCGAGCCGAACTGACATAAGTTGCTTACATCGGTCGGTTTCTCGTACAATGCCTAGCCGAACTGAACGAAGGCCCTTTCCTCGGACGGTGCTCAGGCTAAGGCCAAGCCGAACTGACCAAAGGTCCTTGCCTCGGTCAGAGGTTCAAGATAAGGCCGAGCCGAACTGACCGAAGGTCTTACCTCGGACGGTGCTCAGACTAAGGCCGAGCCGAACTGACCGAAGGTCCTTGCCTCGGATGGGGAGTTCGGCCAAAGCCGAACAGACCTGACCGAAGGTCTTACCTCGGTTGGGAGTTCGGCCAATGCCGAACGGACCTGACCGAAGGTCCTCACCTTGGTCGAGGGTCGGCCAAAGCTGAATGGACCCGACCGAAGGTCCTTACCTCGGACGGTGCTCAGGCTAAGGCCGAGCTGAACTGACCAAAGATCCTTACCAAGGTCGGGGTCTCGGACAAGGCCGAGCCGATCTGACCGAAGGTCCTTACCTCAGTCGGGGGCTCAAGCTAAGGCCGAGCTGAACTGACCTAAGGTCCTTGCCTCGGTCAGTGTCTCGGACAAGGCCGAGCCGATCTGACCTAAGGTCCTTGCCTCGGACGGTGCTCAGGCTAAGGCCGAGCCGAACTGACCGATGGTCCTTGATTCGGTCGGTGTCTCGGACATGGCCGAGCCGAACTGACCCAAGGTCTTCACATCGGCTGACTAAAGCTCTCGGTTGCAAGCAGAACTAAAGCCGAAGGAATAAGGCCGAAAGCAGGAAAAAGAGGGAAAAATTACAATTACAAAAAATTTGGTTACTCCCACAGGAAGAGACTCCTAGCGGGAGTAAGGGGGCTCCTAATATAGCCAAATCATACGGCTCAGTAGGGTGAGGACACGCGTCGCCCACCGGGACACGTGTCGCCCCCCAGGTAGGGAGTACGAAGACTCTATCACGCTCTGTCACGTCGTTTGCATGAGGGGAATATTCCCCACAAGGTGGACCCCAGAAGGCAAGAGGAAACCCTAGCCCCGAAGAAGCATATAAGGAGGCCAAGAGGAAGGAATGAGGTAAGCTCTGATACCCTCACCATTACTCCCTTATTGAACTGTGCGGCCGACCCTAACTTGAGCATCGGAGGACTAACCCCGGACAAAGTTCCGGGCCTCCGTCGTCTGTGTTTGTGTAGGTTCGACTAGCGGGGTTTTTTGGCAGCAACAATATCTATCAAATTTTATTACATTTCTATATTCTGATCTGAAACTCCATTGGCCTGCCCATTGAATTTTGCAATTTTCCAACTTTCCAATTCCTAATAGGATTACTCCATATCTCTGAATCTATCCATTAGATTTAGACCATCTTTTGCAGACCTGTTATACTGACTGAATAGAGAAATCTACCAGAATTTTATGCATATCAAATTTGTTTTGATTGAGTTATTCAATTTTCTCCCTATACCTGCATCGTATCACAAGCTAATCTTCTACTGGAATTCCTTGGTTCAAGATTAGCACTGCATTACATACTGAGGACGGTATTGGAGAATCTATTCAAGCCGGAGTGTAAATGCATGTATATGCACAAAAATACAGAATACAAAGCCCAATGTGAAATTAAATATGCACATTTTGCAAAGTCAGAAATATGGGTCAAAATATGTACCATCCAAAAGCTCATAAATCAGAACAAAGTTATTGCGGATAGCATCTTCGTCAAACGAACCACCAAAATAAGATTTAAAAAGGTTGACAGCCTACACCGAAATTATTGAATAATCGATGTATGAGCTTGAATTGAAGAAAAAAAAATTCACAGAATCAGTTTACAAAAATAAGTCAATGGTTCCAAAAGAATAACACGTCTGGATTACTACTAATGACAAAAAGCAGGAGTCCATCTTTCTTCCTTATGAAATTATTAAATTAAATAATGATCTGAGAACAAGAAATTTTATTTGTCAAATACATCATGAAACCTTTTGTTAGATTGTTTCTATGACCTTTTTTTTAATATTTGTTCTAACATTTACTTGCATGATGACCCCTTTATTAACATACATAACATGTGGGTTTTTTTTTCTTTTATGTTTTTACTTGTTTAATGTTTCTGAGGAATATTTCAAGTCCTTGTAGACTCACTGTGAAACTTATTACATGATTCTTGGGAAAGCTTCTTATGTCTAGACAGTAAAGGAAAAGAGAGATTAAAATTAATAACAGAAAACAGCCTAACCCATTTTGATGGTTTGATTGATGCACGCATGTGTGGGCATTGGTTACCAAGTAATGAAGGTGATGGATGCTGACAGAGAGATGAGATGGAAATAGATATCGATGAAGATATGGTGATTTTATTTCTTTACCCCTTTAGCATATTTTGATTAACTTGATACCCATTCAACAATGACAGAAGAAATAAGGTTTGAAGACCTATAAATAAGAAACAATGGGTCAAGTCACATGAATACAAAATAGTGGGCCATTATTACACACGCCAATTGCAATCAAATCCATATACTCTAACAACCTATAGGCACAATAAAATAAGGAAAATATTTTAATACAAAAAGGATATTCATTATGTGGCATCCCCTCAGTAAAGATGGGACCCCTTCCAAAATATTTAATGGACCTTACATTTTCCAAGTCTTCCACAACTAACAATATAGCTAACCTATTGAGATCCCCAAGAACCTACTGATATTCCCAAGACTTCAAAACTTAAGAGGACTAGATACAAGTAACTAATTATATTTGCATGGGCTACTTATCCCTTGTATATGGGCTTTCAAAATTGGCCTATTACAATAACAAAAATAAAAATACTAAGTCTATGGCCCCTATAACCTTAGGTTACTTATCTAACCCATTAGAATTGGATTTAGGCTTGTTTCAACATGAATACTTATATTGGAACCTCTCTTGATCTGCATCACCAGCGCCTCTTGGCATGGAAAATTCCATCAGTGCTGGGAAAAATTGTAGTATATGGTGCAAATTGTGAGGTGGAGACATGGAGCCAACAAAGTGAAAAATTTATCTTGTACAAATGTACATTTTATACATGAGCTTGTAGCACCTATAGCGTAGTGGTACTTATCCTAACAAAGAATCATAACAAAAAGGCTGCATTTCTTGATCTAGCAAAAATGAGTTGATTGATTCAAGCCACACGGAAACAAAACCATGGGATAGATATGATGCCTTTTGGATTGGCCACATGCATGTCAAATTTGGTGGCACAACACAACCATATCGCACCATGTATTAAACATTTTCCCTTATACTTCAGCTGTATACCATGACTTTTTAATCACTTTTTCAAGCTTTGTTTATAGCATGGTAAAATCCTTTTAACCTAAAATAGATAGAGGAAACTTGCCTTATGCACCAAAACCATGTGCTTGACAAGCAGTCACACGTAAATTTATAAATGCGTGTTCCATACCACCAATCATATCATATGATATGAAAATTACAAGAAAGGCAATTTTCATTTTAGCTATCCATTATATTCAGCCATGTGGCAGGATGATGTGACAAGTTTGACTGTTGGATACCCAACCTCTCCCGCTGAGACATTGCTCTCTTTTTATTCAAACTATTCTTCTTAACCATGCTTATATGGGTGTTTGTTATGGTTATGTTTAGTTGTTGCATTAGGGTATGTGTGTAGTGTGTAAATGAAGGAGGGAAAAGAAAGAGGGTGAAGGATGTTGAACTTTCAAATTTCATGATCAATTTCAATCAAATACCCTCCCATGTATGTCTTCACATCCTCATATTTTCTCAGCTCCCATATATGTCCATGCATCTACCGTAGTCCCTAGCTTTATTTTGCCACTTGGCAAATTCCGTCTAATCTGAAACTTGACATGTAAACAAGGTACCTTGAGGTCTACCCATCTACAAAATTTGGATCCCATATGATCTCCCACATGGCAGATCTTGATATCAATTTTGGAAACATTTCACCCTATAGAAATATATTGTTGATTTGGTGAATTGTGACTGGTTTCAATTGATATCAAGCCCTCCTTTATTTATAATAGTAGGATTAAGGTTTTAAGACATTACAATGAAAAGTATGCCCCTATGGACAGTTCTACACTTATTTCCACATTACAACACTCCCCCCTCAAGTTGATGTGGGGTTTTGGGGATCAGAGAGATTTAGGGTTTTAGGGAAAGAAAAATTACCCACTCTGAAACCATGTTGATGTGGGGAGTTGTGACTTGTGTCAATTGACACCAACCCCTCCTTTATTCATAATATTAGGATTAGGGTTTTCAGACATTACAATGAAAATATACCCCTGTGGACAGTTCAACCCTTATTCCCACATTACAACATATATTAATTTTATTGAAATGGGTTGGGGTAGTAAGGGAGAAGTGGAAGGGGAAGGGAAAGGGGGAAGCAAAACAGAATTACAAAATTTGGCCCACTTAAAAAGTCATATATGCTATACAAGGATAATAAAAAGTTAAGGGAGGGCCTCGGCTCAACGGTAAGGTTACTTCATTTCAACCAGTGGTATTGAGTTCGAGCCAGAAAACAGCCTCTTCGCGAAACATGAGTAAATCTGCATCATAATTGTCAAGACATTTCCTAGGTGACAAATAGGCATCCATGCAACCTAGGTGACTGTCACCTTATTGCATTGGCGCCTTACTGCAAGTTGCAGTATTTATTTATTTCAAATATCATTTAAGTAAATGTTTTTATATTTGTTATTTCATTTACTTAAGGTATTATTCATGAATAAGCAAATACCCCCCTATCTGAATCCAATATAGTTTAAAAATCAAATTCTAGAAGGATAAAAAATCAACCCCTTAGTCCAAGAACAAAAACTGATTTTTTTGTTGTAGGGGTCATTTTCAACTTTCAAATGCTGGGGTTTTTCTCAATCCTGAAAATTTCATAAATCTTACCACATTGCTAAAAAACAAAAGTCTAGTAAAGTAATCTTTTGTTTTGATATTTATAAATCATTTTCATTTAGGCGATTTTAACAGCATTTGCGCACTTTAAAATAAGTTTGACTGAAACATAACTTTGTCATTAAAACTCAGATTTAAGTAAATTGAGACTTGTTGAAAAAGTTGGTTTTGTGCTCTACCTAATACAAAATGTTTCATGTAAAAGTAAAAATTTTTGACTAGTCAAACTTAATACAGAACAAGAATATTTCTCTAAATGCTGATTTTTCATGACTTAATGTTGATTTTTTATGATTCGATGTGACTTAATGTTGATTTTTGATGAGTTGATGTGGCTTAATGTTGATTTTTATGTTAAAAAGTATATATAGCATACTAAATAATGTTAGAAAAAAGAGAAAATAAGAAACCACACTTTGTCGTCATAGGCACCTTGTTTGCCTCAAGGTGATCTACTTGTCGCCTAAATGCTTAGGCAGCCCTCCAACACCTTGGTTCGTCTTGTCATCGTGCAAATTATGGTCTGCATACATATGACCCTCCCCAGACCCCGCAATGACGGGAGTCTCGTGCACTGCATACACCCTTTTGTTTTAAGAAGTTTGAGGGAAATGAACCCCTGAATTCTCCAATGATGGCAAGTAGGGTGGACCACAAAAATATGCTGCATCAGGCAATTGAGACACAAAAAATTTCTCAAGGGAACAATACAATGAAAATGAAGCATATTCGTACAACTGAGTACTGGAACTAAATGAGAAAATGTCAGATCAATTTCTAATCATTATATTTGTGACATAATGCAAAGCAACTCTAGATCTATATTTCCATCTAACATGTTTGCAGAACTAAAACTGTTGCCTGATTTCAAGGTTTATGAATAAAGAGGAAATCACTATAGGAATCACACAAAACAAGAATAGGAGATGATTAGTACCTCAACAACAAACTTGAATGCACAAGCAACATTAGCATTGGTGCTGACAACAATCACGATGTACACATTGCTGATTCTCATATAAAAGAAAGAGCAACCTCCAATCTGCCGAACTGGACATGTACCAAGTTCTTTTGTTTGCATTATATGCATTCAGAACGCATCCACCATATTCCCACTGAAAGCATCATTAGAATTAATACATATATACCTATCAGTACCCTAGAGGAAGAAGCACAATCGTAAGGCGGAATACGAGACTGATCATTCAATGTACCAACTAACACCAGGATACTATTTTAACACATGAAAGATTCTAGCAAGCACCATGCTGTAATCAGCCTGATTCTTTCTGAACCAATGTTAACTAGAAAGAAGCATGTCAAAAAAAAAAAAAAAATCAAATAGGTAGAAATTTGTAAGGCTGCAGCGCATAGTGCAGTGATACAAGGGCTGTAATGACAATTTGGTCACAGGGGAAGCTTTGTGTTATGTGTCCGTTTTTTCTCCAATAAAATAAATACAATTAAGGTTGAATGGGTAGCATGGCTAGTGTTTGTTAATTAGTAGATCTTTTAGGTTCCTATGCCAGACTGTCAGTCCATGGGAGTTTGTTAGATTGGGTCTTACCAATTCCTTATGAGTTGTGTACATTGAAGTAATAGCTGTGTTCCTACAAATTAATATTGCTGGTTAGCATGTTAACGTTGGGAAAGATAGTTTCCTACCTTTTAGTATGCTAACATTGGGAGTTGGGTGACATAGCCTCTTTTGTATTTAAGAAACTGATTAGAATAAGAAAGGATATCTTGAAGTTTAATCTAACAGACACAAATCTTAAACTGGAGGTTGGTTGTTCCTAGAAAACAACTATAAACTCTCTCTTGCTTCGTTTTTTTTTTTTTCTTCCCTTCTCTATCACCTTGCATTCAACCTGTAGAACTTCCTTTTTGTCCCACCACGACAACATGGGAAAATCAAGGACAAGTGGTTGAAGAGAATCAGCTCTGAAGATTTCTGTAGAAATCATAATAGTGTGGTATCAAAGTCAGGCATGGCGGACCAACAATAATTTGATTCAGCACAAACATCAACAACATTCTAGTGTTTTTTTTATCCTAGCAGAAACTCAGTTTGGCACACTAGGATTGTAGAACTCTAGGATGGGCATAGGGGTGACTCATTGTTTGCACTGTACTATTGTCGACTCTGATATATGTGACTCTTCAGAACAAACCATGTATGATGCAGGATTTATGAAATTGTTTAGAATTTAATGTCTATTCATTCTTAGTACAAATTTAAGTTGTTTTACTTAAATTATAAGTGTTCTAGTACTAAACATTATGTTGAATAGGATATATTAAAGAATGTATCTAGTGTACACTACCAACCTAGGGTCTGAGGTCAAATTACCATTTTGGGTGTAATTGTTTAAAATAGAAGGATTCCACTATGTTTAGAGGGCCAAAATAGAGTGTCCTAGAAGTTTCAGGACCTAATTTGGCCATTTGACCCTTGAAACCAATAATTGAAATTTGCAAGAAAAAAAGTACAAGTTTTAACCGAAATTTCATTAATGAAACACCTGGCTCAAAACCAAAACCTGGAACCTTGAACCAAATAAAGCAGTTATAAGATAGGCTTCAAATTTATAATAATTTTGAGGTGGGGGCATGGTCTACCTTCGCCTTCAAACTCACAAGGAGGTATCTGTTTCAATTCGATGCAATTCGAAGCTATCACCAAGGTATTACGGCCCATACGAAGTGATTCAGAAAGTGGGACCAGTTGCATACAAGCTCAAGTTACCTGCTAAGTTCTGATTCATCCGGCTTTCCATGTGTCATGTTTGAAGGAGAATGTGGGGGTACAGGTGCAAATGAGCTACCTAATCTTTAAGAAGATGTGGTAATTGCTCAATTGCTGGCTGTATTTGACCGAAGAACGCTGTTATTATGGACCCTTTGTACCGTGGGGGTACAAACGGGTTCATGTATGGTTTGATTATATTAACTTGGGTGTCTTGCCCAAGTTATTTTCCCTGCCTCAAGTAGCATTAGGATACTTCCTAATTTATGTTTGTTTCCTAAGTTATTTGTTTTCTAGTTAGGATAGATCTCAATTACTTAGTTATCTATTATTCTTGTAAGGCATTGGCTATATTAAAAAAGGCAAGGGACACTACTATTCAAGATTCTTCTCCATTGATGATTGCTGGTTATTAGTCTATGGTTACATAGAATCAAAGCACTAAATAACTTGTAGTCTCCTCTTCATTCGATCTCTGTTCTGATAGTCCATTACAAAATTGTTGTTGATCCTTGGTTGCAACCTATGTTCTGATAGTCCACTACAAGACTGTTGATCCTTTCGTGCTTAGTAGGGTTGTCAAGAATTCGTTATCTCATTCCTCTTTTGATAAAAATAGGTTGGGTGATGGATTGTCTTAGTGGTGGACGTAATGCATGTAGGATACTTCGGCTTGACCAATCTATATGGTACGTCAAGTAAACTGGTACCTTATTATAGTTTGTCGTTATAAGTCTATGGTTGACTTGTTGTGGGGCGTCAGGTTGTCAGCAGACATTTATTATAATTAGTCATAACCCATCAATCTTTTTGCATGGATCCTCGCGCTCGTCCCTACTTGAAATTTCTATGTAGCTGACCTATTAAGTTGGGATAAGGTTTTGGATGTTACTGTTGTTGATGATCAGCTTTGGTCTTTATAAATATCGGAATTAGTCTATTGCCAAGCCTTGAGTTTGTCTAAAATAATTTCAATAAAGAATTTCACAACTAAAAAGGAGATTAAAAAGGAACCCGTTCATTGTCTTATTGGTATATTTATAAACCCACCAAATGATCAGATCCTTAGTATCCTGGTCACTTTAAATGCTGGTTCCAAGTAACCTTCAATGCACTCAAAAATGGAAATCTACGGAAACCACTTCCTTTGCAACAACCCATAACATCAATGATTGATGAAATGATGGCAGAGAAGCAAAATTCCAATTATCGCACACCAAAAAAATAAATAAAATAATAGGTAAATTTTATTCGTAATACTTCCCGGACATCGTCCCGATAGAGGCGATTGATGAGAATATCACCGCGGAGATTCAGAAAATAAATAGCCCAAGCCGACACCGGCATCTCCGATCCAGAGGAAAATCTTCGAAATGGCAAAGACGAGTGGGATGTGATTTAAAATCTAGGGCTTTTATTTTAGGATCCGCAAGGCTCCCAAGCCTTCGTTACGCCGGATTTTGCGACTCTGCAACTTAAAGAGCACTTTTGGTCATTTCCAAGTGAATTCAGATTTTAAAAGTACCAGGTGTCTCAGGTCTCTCTCTTTTCCCGGGTGTACCTGGTTGGCGAAAATTAAAAGATAAAATGGCGCAAAATGCGTATGGTTGCAAGTATGGTTCCATTCCAAGTCGGACTTGCCCTGGGCAACCTTGATCGGGATGATCAGTTTTTTTTTTTTTTTTTT
>NW_024870488.1:105091-109315 GCF_013358625.1 Macadamia integrifolia
ATAAGAAGGATTAAAATTTGTACCGAGCAACAAAGAATCAAGGAGACAAAGAGGAGTAAAGAAAAGGGGAAGGGGAGAATCGCCTGATCCTGTCTCTCCCAACGATGACGCTTGAATCTTTGCAGTACTGCTAGAGCCTCCAGACCCTTGATCTGTCTGGTAATTAGCAATAGAAAACAATATCAGAATAGTCAGAATTTAAAGAAGTATACTTGAATTAGGTTTCCTAAAATCCGTAGGAAAACTGAGAAAAAAAAAGAACTGAAACTAGTAGTTAATCGATAGCATAAACCACTGGAATTAACAATGATTAACAATCGATAGCATAAACCACTGAAACTGAGCAAATCGATAGCATAAACCACTGGAATTAACAATGATTAACTCAATAACTAGAACTAGAAGTCTAGGACCAACATGGAAATCAAAGCTGAGAGTTCTTAACAAAATTAGAAATCACAGGAGAGAAAATTTCAGAATTCTGACCTGATTTTGATGGAGGAAAGATAGAGAAGAGATGGGAGAGATAATTAATCAGGAATCCATCTAATTGAAGGCTTTGAATCCCGCCAGAGCCTAACTTGGAAACCACCAGGCCTTCACTACCAAATCTCACAGCAGTACAGGGTCAGAAATCAACAAAATCAATAGCAGAGAGCTTTTCTTATTCATAAAAAATCATGGGTAGGGCAGAGCCTCCAGAGAGTGAAAAAGTTTATTCATACAAAATCACTGGTTCGATCTCTTCGGATTTCTGCACCTGGTTGCCTTACCTTGTAGGCCCACAGAGAGTGAAAAAGTTTAGATTTTTTAAGAGATGAAGGCACAGAGGAGGAGGGAGAAGAGATCAAGAAAGAAAGGGAACGAGAGTGAGAGAAAAAGAAAGAGAAAGAGAAAGAGAAAGAGAACGAGAAAGAAAAGAGAGAGAGAGAGAGATCTTCGTTTACCTTGAAGATGGTAGATCGAAGATGGTAGTCCGTAAAATTTGTACCGAGCAGAGCTTCTTGCCTCTCGCTTCCTTCTCGCCTCCTTCTCGCCTCTCACCTCCTTCAAGTGAAAATGGGGTTAGGGTTTACCTTGAAACATAACTTTTGTTATTTTTTGAGGGTAATTTCCCCATTTACCCTTCATAACTTAAGTGATACATATTTCGGCGCCTTTTGCTCAGAATCAATTCTAAAAGTGAAAAGCAAGTATTTCATGCTCCAAAAAAAGGATTCAAAAGTCTCATAAGTGCCCGGTTCATTTCAAAAAAACAAGAAATTGAATCGGGCTTTCCATACAGGTTTTACCTCATTTCTGTTTCAAAAAAATAAAAAAACATCAGAACCCATTTTTTAGAATGTTACAGTACAGAACCTAAAACACCATGAACCCAATGTGGTTATAGACTTATAGTGATGCTAATGATTGTATGGAATGGCTAGAGCAAACATAAACCCCGTCATCATGAAGAACCCCATCAATTGGATCCAAAATCTCCCTATGATGTCGATGAACGTCACCGTGAACCAATACCTAAGAATAGTACTACAAAGTGCTATCAGCGTCAGAGCCCTGACTATCATTGCATCAGGAATCCACCTAATATCTAAGAAGATGTCCTAATGAGTTGGAGGGCTCTATCGCCATCCTCTCCACCTTCTATTGTTTCAATTTCAGTTCCATGTCCATATTCATAATATTTCAAATTTAATGAGATCTGTGAAAACTGCATGAAGATTGATATTTCTTCATTTAGATATTGACTTGATTTAGATTCCATTGATGCTAAGTCTTCCTGTGGTTAGGTATATGTTTCTTTGCCTATGGAATTTCAGATAATTAGATCATTAAATAAACTGAAAGAATTGGAGAATTTGAAAAACAATTCAATAAAATTGGATTTGGTCGATTCAACAATGGCTCTGAGGATTCCAATTCTACACTCTAGGGTTGGGTAGAAGGTATGAGGAAGAGAAGCTCCGTGGATTTGGTCGATTCCACAAATAGGATAGCGATTCCATTCTACAGTAGAGACTGGGGAGATTCTAAGTGAGTTAAGTCGATACAGGGTGTGGGTTTGGGTCGAATGCCATTGTGGGTTTTTTCTATTTTAGAAAAATCAGAGCTTCAATTCTTGATTGTTGGATTTTTTTCATCCACATGTCACGCAGATAGGCCTCTATGAGCACTCTATGGGCGATGGCCTCTATGGAGAAGATCCGGATCCATTCTCCCCTACCATGCTTAGATCATGCGGTGCAATGCTACCTGGAACACTGGACAGCTGTCCAATGCCACATGGAGGGTGTGGATGAGGGGAGAGAAAGAGAACTGTATCCTTTCTACGCGACCCGGTTTCTGACCCATGTCCACATTGGGTGAAACACATCCCCCAATCCTCGACTACCTTTTACGGATACATTTCAAGTCGTGAAATTGAAAGGGAAGGAGGGAACTTAGGACATCGCAGCGATCGATCGTGGGGTGTCCGGAACTGCGGCTACCGATCGGCTGCTGCACCTTCTTCTCAGGTGGTTCCATATTTGCAGGTTCGAGTCTCTCTCGATAGTGTCTTGAGGGTTAAGCTCTAACTGTTTTGGCTCCAAGCGATGAAGCTATGTCGAAGCTGACGACGTACCATTTGAGTGAACCAGGTGTGCCGGAGCAAATCATATATTGCCTTCTCGTCCAGGAGTATCAAACGGAGGAGAGTATGTATAATGCGGTGAGAAGGTTCGGTAAGGTACGATTCGTTAGGAGTACCCCACAAGGTTGTGGCCGAAGAAGCCAATGGGTCTGGGAAATTTGGGATGGGAGATGAATCGGTTTAGTCGGGTATTGATGGTGTTCTGTTCCCCACTGAAGAAAAGACGAATTCCGAAACGAAATTGATTCACACAGTACTCTTACCACTACTAAAGTTACTGTTAAATCTCAGAATAGGTGCTTCAAAAACAAATCTTTTTTCCTTTCCTTATCTTCATTACTTTCTCAGACATTGGAATTCCAGTTCTTATTTCACTTGTTTGTTATATCTGCCGGATTCCGGTGATGTTTAGTTCAGTGAGGTTGTCGGCTCCGATGAGTTTTTATGTGGGTCACATCGTCTTTATCTGGTTTTATTAATTTGACACTCACTCTGTGGGTCACATCTCTTTTGGTGGACCGCGTTTCTTCACTTTGAATAATTCAATTCATTGTTACGACTTACGACTACCTACTTGTTTAATCCCCCCCAAAAAAAATAAAACGACTATTCTACTTGCAGGTGTATTCCAATTTCCAAAAGTCATCATTCTTGCCTTCTGCAAATCCCTCTCCTTCTCGCTCTCTCTCTCTCTCTCTCTCTCAGTGTGAATTATGATGACGACTATTGTAAGCTGCATAATAAGTCCGATACTAGGATGTTTTACCACACATGTAATGGATCCTATCGGAGCTAAGTTTCAGGTCTTACGAAACCTTAGCGAGAACATCGAAGAATTGGAAAACACAAGAAGAAAGCTTGATGCGAGGAGAAAGGATGAAGCAAGAAAAGTAGAAGAAGCAATGAACCAGGAAGGGGTAGTAACATCAGCAGAGGCAGATCTCTGGTTCAGTCAAGTCGATGATGCTCTATCCAACTCCAACCTACGAATCGAGTACCAGCAGAGTCAGATCTCTGGTACTTCATGTCCTAACTGCTTCTGCCGGTCACGCTATCAGATAAGCAAAAGAGCATTGAAGCTCATCAGTCAGCTTCAAATCTTGGAGGAATAGAAGAAGAGGTATTTTCTAGACTCATATTTAGTTTTAAAAAATTGGAACCAATTCAACAATCACTCTTCCTTTATTGTTGTCTATTTCCTGAGGATCACAACATTAACAAAGAGAAATTGGTTGATTTTGCTATTGGTGAGGAAACTCTGTTTGGGATCCATTAACTTGGAGATATGAGAAATAAAATAGATGTTTTGGTTGGAAAGCTTCGAAATTCATCCATGCTCGAGGATGGTGACTACTTTGATTCAGTTAAATTGCACGACGTGATGCGTGAATTGGGTATCTGGATCACATCTCTTTCTACATCGAATAATTACCATTCCAAGTTCATTCCAAAGGCTGGTGTTGGAATAATTAAGGCGCCTGATGCCTCAGAATGGTACAAAGCAACAAGGATTTCATTGATAAATAATTATCGGATAGAATCATTACCTCAATTGCCAAATCAGTGTCCACAACTTCACACATTGCTCCTTT
>NW_024870488.1:109335-113733 GCF_013358625.1 Macadamia integrifolia
GCATCATGGTACCATGTTATATAGTTCAAACATAGCATAGATGTACTAGAAATTAATAGCATATGATTGCTATGGCATGCATAAAATTCTAATAGTTTAAAACACTCCAAAATAAGTTCAGACCACCACTCACCTTGTCTATTGATTGGGTGAATTAATTCCCCAAATGTGGATGCCCAATTGAAAACCCTTCTATGCCTCACAAAATGTGATCATCTATGTCCTAGTTGCAAGGGTACATAAGCGTTAACAATTGCCAAAAGAAGGTCCCCTAGAGGGTCCCTCAAAATCCCCAAAATCTACCAAATGGGTAGTATAGTGGGACTTAACCATATGTGGACACCAGTTGATGTTTGTCCCTATCGGTGGGACTGGTAGCAACCAAATAGGTCTCAAACACCATCGGTTGATGCCTGCTCCTACCAGTGGTCCTACTAGTGGCACTGGAAGAAGCTCATTTGGATCTGCCGACCCACCGATAGATGTCCATCAGTGGGTATTGGCCCTACTGATGACCAACTCAGAAGTTGTTGAACTTCTCGAGGCTTCGTCGCCTCAGGTTCGATAGTTAAAATTTTATTCCATGAGGTTTGAAGATGGTCTTCCCACCTTTCACTTAAGCTTGGTTGATCATGTTTCCACTAATCTATTTAGGAGTTATGTCGAATAAACAACCAAAACCCTAAACCCACCATTGAGTCAAAATGCTCCTGGAGCTCGAGTATCACTTTGAGCTCGGGAAAAGCTCAAGGAGGTGCAATGTACACTATCCTCACCCATGTAGGTCATCGGGACAAGTACCCCTCTGACCTGGCAAAATCCCAGTTCTGACCCAACCTAAATACCCAAACTGGAATAGAGGAGATGGAGGGAAAGGCACTCTTACCTTTAAGAGCAACCGACAACAAGGGGGATGGCTTGACAACTTCCTCCTCCTTATTTCTCTCCCTCTCCCACGTTGGTCTCAGGTGAAATGAATGAGCTTAGGCTCATTCCAACCTTATATAGGCAAGACCATTAATATTTGTTTGCCTATTTATAGAGTCGTGACCAAAATGGCTTAAGCCAGTAGCCAGCCATGTGGACCCACTACCTCGGACCCACAAGGTGTGTAAGTCAAGAGGGTAGGTCTCATATAGCATAGGAACAAGAGGGGAGTAGACCACTACACACGCAATAGGTTCCACAAGCAAAAAATCTAGTTCAACACTGCAAGACCCACCGATTGATGTCCATCGGTAGATGCCTATTCCTATCAGTGGTCCTGATAGTGGATAGTATCATTGTTGCACTTTTGTGGTTTTCAACCCTCTTTACTCAATACCTAGGGGTTTCCCTAGGGACTTGTGCATGGTCTTTTGGTGATGTCCCTACCATGTAAATGAGTCAACTAGGAAGATGTTACTAACCACCAAGGTTTGGGAGGTGTAAATCCTCCCAAGTTCTCTCTGTACTGTCAGCACTGACATGTGGGATCATTTCATCCTACCATACAATAGACCGTGGTTATCCACAAGTCACTGGTGTTGGCCATCTTTGATAAATTACCTATTAGCAAGAGTTCAAATTTGTCCAGATTAGGGCACGGGTGTAACAGGTCCATTAGTTGAAACCTCCATAAGAGAAAATACCACTCAAATACATCAAATTATAACCATAAAACCTGAACACAAAGAATATGAAATATATCCTTTGAAATGATAATGGAAATTTCGATACCATCTGGAATTTTGGTATGAGTACTTCCTATATGCGGGTTTAGCCTGAGCATACCATGATAGGTAAAATTCCCGACATAAGCATCATGAGCAGAATTCTAAAAGCATACATAGGCAAACATGCATGAGCATGCATAGAAATCTCGAAGCGTAAAGCATGCATTCATTGTCCTAACATGAGCATGTAAAATAGGCATACATGCATGTGCATAACATGTGCATAACATGAAAATAATCCAAGTATGCATTCATACATGTGCATAACATAAAGTCTAAACATGCATTCATACATAGTCTAAATATGCATAGTCTAAGCATGCATGAGCACACATAAGCATAACATCAACATCCATGCATGAGCATATGTAATATAAACATGACAAAAAAAAAAAATTCTTACCCATTCTACCCAGGTAGAGTTGCGAAGATGATCTTTGGTACCCTTTGAGGTTGACCCCAAGTACTACGCTACAGCGTTGTTTTGGGACGACGAGTCAACCAGCCTTCCAACAACTTTCCCACCACGTCTGCACTTGCGCAACCCCATCTAAAAACTTTTATAAGAAAACTGAAACATAGGAAGGGAGAGAAGAAAACACCACACGTGAAGCAAAACAACAAGAGAATGGAATAAAAAACTCGACGAGGGTCCACCCCTATTTATAAGAGGACCCACCAAGCTCTTAGGCCCTCTAGGATGCTCAGGGGTCGGCAAAAAATCTCGTGGGCCTGTGAGATATCCCACAGACCTGCCAAGGAAAAAGGAAAAAATAAAAGAAAAAAAATGAAAAGGAAGAGAAAACGAAAAGGAAAAAATTTTTTGACTCAATGAAAAAAAAAGAAGGAAAATAAATAAATAATAAAATAAAAAAAAGGGGAAAAACTTCTCATAGGCCTGCCAGGTCCAAAAAAAAATTTCTTCTTCCCTAGTGGATCTATAAAGAGAAAATATAAAATATAAAGAGAGAGAGAGAGAGAGAGAGAGAGAGAGAGAGAGAGAGAGAGAGAGAAAGAAAAGAAAATTCCCCTACTCGAGTGCAGGACATGCAGGACTTTTTGTTGAAATCGTAAAGACCTATTTGGCTCAGGGTTGTCGGTTCTATACAACTGGAAAACCCAGAGACTTGTTTGACCCTTGGTTTCTAGCTTAGTACAGTGGGAATAACATTTGATAACCCAGAGATTTGTTTGACCCTTGATTTCCAGCTTAGTACAAAGGGAACACCATTGAACAACCGACTTGTTTGACTCTTGGTTTCCAGCTTACTACAGTGGGAATACCATTTGACAACCCAGATTTTTGTTTGACCCTTGGTTTCCACATTAGTATAGTAGGAACTCCATTGGAAAACCCCGAGACTTGTTTGACCTTGGTTTCCAGCTTAGTACAGTGGGAATACTATTGGACAACCCAGAGATTTGTTTGACCCTGGGTTTCCAGCTTTGTACAAGAAGGATACCATTGGACATTCCAGAGATTTGCTTGACCCTTGGTTTCTAAATTAGTACAACAGGAACACCAATGGACAACCCAGAGATTTGTTTGACCCTCAGTTTCCAGCTTAGTACAATGTAAATTCCATTAGACAATCTAGAGCTTGTTCAGCCTAGGGCTTCCGGCTTAGTAAAGTAGGAATACTATTGGACAACCAAAAGACATGTTTGACACTGGTTTTCAGTTTAATACAATTGGAATACTATAGGATGACCCAAGGACCACTTTACGATGAAAATATTGTGTGTTAACATCTTGGCAGGAACTGATCAGGGATTACCATGCAGTGGCACATGTAAGTTCTGGGCTCTAGTTAAAATTTCCTAGATAGGATCATATTAGTTCCTTGATTAATCGATGATTTAACCAGCTTACGAGATTTTACCGATGAATTATTTGCTCGCGTTTGGGCATTTGCACCTCCACTATCCTTGAGCAAGCTAGTGGCAGTACATGCTCATGGTGAAAAATTTTGGGAAGTTCTTTTCTTTGTCCTTCGACCTTGGCATAGGCCTCGTCCAAAGAGGGGCATTCTATAGACACCTAATTTTGTCACCACCCCGACAGTGATGACGAACAGGGAATGGTTAAGGTTTGTGCTTCACATCCGAAGGGAATCTAGGGGTTTGTGATGATTAGGGTACCGACAGCAACTCGAGCCCACAAAGGCATCCCGAAACCCTAATCCAACCCTAAAACCTGGCAGTAACTCTAATACAACCCAGACCTTGAACCCGGCAATGGCCTGAATCAACCCTAATCCAGTCCAAAACCCTTATTCGGCCTAGGGCTAATTTTGGACCCAATCTCATGGCACACGATACTAATGTATTATATATTGACAAATTAATTCTAAGGACTCCATGATGGTGCAGAAACACCATGAATAAGGATTACTGGAAATACCCCAGTTGGTAAAAAGATGAAGGTCCCCTCTTTACTATTTTTTTATTTATACAAGCAAAAAAGAGCTCGAAACCCCTACCATTGGATAGTTCTTGGAAAGATGATTCCGAAGATGTATCATACAAGAAAATTGGACCACCATATCTGCTAGAATCACTCTCGAAAGCTAGAAAGAGGATTGAACAGTCAATTCTGGAAGGCCCACCAAGTTTTTTGCCAAAAATAGGAAGAATTGGGCACACGTGAATTTCGAATTTTTGTTTTTTTTTTTTTTTTTTT
>NW_024870488.1:113753-139720 GCF_013358625.1 Macadamia integrifolia
TTTTTTTTTAAGAAACCATACTGGGCTTGTGAAAACTTACCATTTTTGGACGGTGGGCCTGCTATTGGAATTTACCACTTTTGCCAGACCCACCAAAGTGAGTATGAACACCCATAAATTGTGCCATGTTTTCACTAAAGAAAAGGAGAAGGAAAACACGTAGAGAAAGGGAGAGTGGGAGTCTTCACCAGTGTCATCAGAAGCACCAGCCGAGGTCCATCCCCTCTTGACCTAGAATAGGGGTCAAGGTCAGGTATAATTTCTTAACAAAGTAAGCATAATGTAGACCTTCCATTCAATATAGCATGTGTATTGTTGTACATTAAATACATAGTCGTGCGGGTGGGTTAGGATATAAAGGAAAATATTCAAATTTCAGCATCTAGTAGGAAGACCAGTTCAACCTGGTGAAGTGGGTGCCTAACACCTTCCCAACTTCATAATCTGGCTCTTACCCTCATCTCTGGACCAGACCGAGTCAATCTCGGATCCATCCTCATGGAATGGGCCCACATCCTGGGTCCAAGGCCCTAACCCAGGTGGTGATTCCAAATGTTTATGTTCCCCAATCCCCAATATTGGGCCATTATTAATGTTCCTTTTTAGAAAATACCCAAAATGAAGATAGCCCCCATGAAATAGGCCTCCATGTATCTTTGAGTGAGGATACAGCGGCACTTGGCTTGCGGATGAGCGACAGACCCCCTCACACAGCCCAAGGCCTATAGCCAATTTGCCATCCAATTTACAATACTTGATCCATAGAAACCTAGTTGGATTGGTCAAGATTGTCTCCATTATGGCCTAAGTTCCCTCTATTATCCCTACCAGTAGATTTTGTCTTTTTTAATGAAGAATCTAGAGGACTAGGTTATAGCAAAGACCACCAAGAACATTCAAAATGCTGAAGATGCATAAAGACCAAGACCACTGGTAGCATTCACCGACATAGATATCGTTTAGGATGAAGAAGCCAAAAGAGTAGACTCTCAGTAAAATACCTCCAATCATCTGTTTGCTCGTTGTTCATCAAAGCCGCAAATTCAAGATTGGGAAGAATAGTTTTAGCCACCAAAGTTATTTGGATATTAACTGTTGGCTGAGCAATATAGCCTTTGAGACTAGGGCCCGTTTGATTTTGTTTCCAGAAATGATTTTTCCATTTTTATGTGCTTAGAAACGGAAAAAGATCCCAAAAACCGTTTGATTTTTCTATTTCGTTTCACTTTTTTGGAAATAGAAATAGAAATTTATGCCTATTTTTGTGTCTGGAAACAAGAATGGAGAAACAAGTTAGACTTGTTTTTCTGCTCCTGGAAACAAGTGGGAACGACAAAAAATGTGAAAAAACCCAATACTTCACTCGACCTACCCAAACCCCTAACCCATTGTTGAAACTTCTTGCTATCCAAATGCGGCGATTCCAACCTGGTTGTGCGAAGCTCACAGTTTCGGATTGCCTTCATTCTTTTGAAGCTCAACTCCATGAAGCATACCTGCAACTCCAACGTCATGGCTTCACTCGTGAGTCGCATTCCTATAATGTCCTGCCTTCATTCATGTCTTGAACTCGACTACACTTTTTTGCCTTAAAGCTGAAGGAGGTTTAGGATTGAGGCAAATCAAAGATGTCAACTCCGTGGGCACCTTGAAGCTGATTTGGAAAAATTTCCTCAAAGCAGCGCAGCATCTGGGTCTCATGGGTTTACTCCTCCCCTTTAAGAATGATTCCCTCTGGACGGCCTCCCCCTCCTCTGATGCCTTTTGGATTTGACATAATATTCTTAGCTCTAGGCCTCTTGCTCTTGAAGCCATCTCTTACACCATTGGCAATGGATCCTCCACCTCTCTTTGGTTAGACCTTTGGCATCCCTCTTACATTCTCCTCCCCTTGGTCACTCTTGGAATCATCTATTTTCTGGTTTGTCCAGATCTGTCTTGATCGCCTCCATCCTCTCATGTGGAGTTTGGACCCCTCCCCCCCCCTCCCCTCCCCTCCCCTCCCCCTTGCCGACCTCTAGTCTTCACTCCCCCTACCCCCGTAGGTCGTGGAAGAGAGTACAGGGTTATTTGGGCTCCCTCCCTCATGGATTTGTTCACTTCTGCCTCTGGCTAAGATTTCATTCATTCAAAAGACCCCATCATTCCTTGGTACAAAACCATCTGGTTTAAATGCCATATCCCTCATCACAGCTTCACTGCTTGGTGTGCCCTTTCCAACTTCCTCCCTATGCAGTCCTTCCTCAACTTCTGGCACATCCAAATCACCACCTCCTGCTTTTTGTGTTGGAATGACATCGAAGATGCTGCTCATCTTTTCTTTTCTTGCCCCTTTTTTGCTTCTATTTGGAAGAGGGTACTTCAATGCTCCTGGCTCTCTCATAAGACTATCCTCCCCCTGTTTAGAGAATGGTTCGGGTTGACATGATTTTTGGATGTTCTAGCATTTGTGACACAGTTGGGAAGCTTGCCTTTGTCACCATCATTAACCACATTTGGATGGAGCACAATCTTCGTATATAGACTTCCAATTCTTGTTCTTTTGATAGGATTTGGAATGCCATCTACTTTGATGTCAGCTCTAAACTTTGATATCTTCGTCATCGTCCGGTTTGTAATTCCCCAAGGAACAGGCTAATTGTTGTCTCCTTGGGCCTTCCCTCCTCTATTATCTCCCCCTGATGTTCTCCTTCTTTAGTTGGCCTCTCTGCTCCTTGTTGTAGTTCCCTCCTTTGAGGGCTTGCTCCTTTTTGGCCACTTCTCTTTCCCTTGTATATTCTTCCTCTTGATAATGAATTTATTTATTCATAAAAAAAAGTTATATAAAATCAATGTTAAGTCACATCAAGTCAGAAAATCAACATATAAAGAAATTTTTTTGTTCTCTAATAAGTTTGACTTGTCAAATGATCTTATTTTTATATGAGACTTTGGATCAGGTAGAGTACAAAACCAGTTTTCCAACAAGTCTAAGATTACTTAAATTTGAGTTGTAATGACAAAGTTATGTTTCGGTCAAACTTATCTTAAATTGGGCGGATGTTTTAAAATCACTTGAATGAAAATAATTGTTTGGACATTAAAAAAAGAAGACTATTTTATCGCACTATTGTTTTTTAGCAATGTTTTACCATGATAAAATTTATGAAAATCTCTTCAACAAAAAATTCATTTTTTGTTCTTGGACTGATGGTTGACTTTTTATCCTTTTAAAATTTGATTTTGCAACTATTTTTAGTGGACTCAAACAATGGGGTATTAGCTTATTTATGAATAATATCTTAAGTAAATGATCATTTACTTAATGATATTGGGCATAAATAAGTGCCAGACAGAGCCTTGCACTAAGGCGACACTACCACACTAAGGCAGCTGGTGCCTGAACCCTAGACAACCTACCTGGGCGCCAAGGCGGCGCCTAGGAGATGCCTTAACAACTATGATCCTGGACAATCCCTAGTCTATGGTCAATGATGGATCAGCTAGTCCAATTTGAACAATCAGATCATCCACTCTGAAACACACTTTTGATAAAGTCTCAACCAATCCTGATCCTGACCAGTCAGGAAAGACCGATTCTTGAAACCATATGGACACTGCTCTGTGATTTTAATCAATATTCTACCCATTAATGACTGTATCTAGAAATTATTCAGTGGCACTTAAGCCTTATTCCAATATATATATATATATATATATAGATAGAAAAAGGGCACACCCAGTGCACGAGGCTCTTGCCATTGCAGTGTCTGAGGAGGGTCATATGCATGCAGCCTTACCCCCGCTTCGCAGAGAGGATGTTTTCTGGCTCGACCCTTGATGCAGATTCTTGGTTGAATCATGACCCTTCTGGCAATTTAGACAGAGACGAATTGGGTCCAATTGGGTTTTTGTTCAGTAGGATATTTAATTTTATTTATTTATTAAGTTCTTTATTAGTTGGGTTTATCTTGTAATTTTCTGTTTTATTTTTCATAGGCCTGAAAGAGTTTGTCCAAGTTAGTGTGAAGTTTAATTTCAATTTTAGGTTACAATTAGGAGTATTTATATATATCTCTTGAATACAACCATTGCAATCAAATGGAAGATTTGATGAATGAATTTTATGTGAGTTTGTGCCGAATTGGTGTGAAAGCATGGTCGTGTGACCTCTTATCTCTTCCTCTTAGATCTCTTTCACATCTCTTCTTCTTTCTTTTCTGGTTTTCTGTTTGAATTGGTGTGAAAGCATGGTTGTGTGACCTCTTATCTCTTCCTCTTAGATCTCTTTCGCATCTCTCTTCTTCTTTCTTTTCTGGTTTTCTGTTTCTGGGCAGTAGCAACAGCCCCTTACAATTGGATTGAGTTCCATCGATTCAGCACTTGTTACTGAGGAAGTTTGGGACAGAGGAAGCCCTACCATAAGGTGATATTACCTGTGGATTCTCATCCCCAGACCTTGCTGCAGTAGTGAATTGCAGAACCAGTTTCATATCAGATTTACCCTCCTCCGCCAGTTGCAGTTTCAGACATCAAATACCTCTCTTGGGTTTAAGACTTGGGCTGGTAATGATGTGCAATCGATAGGGATCTCCAATATCAACTTACCCTTGAAATCGCTGGACTAATAGAAGCATATCGATGAAGGAAGATGATATCTTTCCCATTCCCCTCTCTATCTACAATTTGATTGGTTTCCTTTAATTTATTTCTCCCACTTTCCAAAATACTATCCCTCTCTTATTAATAACGTATTGCCATTAAGTTTTGCCCATTCCGAGAATTCTGTTTCACTTATAAGCCCTCTTCACTCATGTTTGCTTTTGTTAGTTGATTTTCATTAATTACAGTATTGCCACCCTCATTATAAACCATAGTTGTCACATCGTCTAGGCGACCCGAGCCGTTGGCGTCCAAGACATCGCCTAGACAACTATGTTATAAACTTCAATTTACTTATGGGTTTTGCCATCAAACCTTTTATTTGAGCCATATATTACTCGGGTTTTTCCATACATTTGATCCATAAGCATTAAGCAATCCAAGCTAGGTTTCAAACTCCAGATCTATATTGAACCTTTGACCACTTGGTCACAATGGAGCAAACTTACTGTTGCCTCTGGTTACTGTTCCTATTGCTGGTTATCGTTATTGGTGGTGCCTTTGGTGACTGTTTGCATGTGGTTTATTCTTTGTGAAAGAATTCTACCATCTGCAACATTATGGCTAAGTCTAAGCTTCCTACGGATAATGTCATTGTCTAGCTTGCATCTATTAAACTAAATGAGGCTTCTAATTTTCTCTGGGCATAGGTAGTTAGAGTTTATATCACTACCAAATGGAAGATGGACTATCTAACTACATCTCTACCTGCTACAACTTCTGCTGAGTATAAGGAGTGGACGAGGAAAAATGCTACATTCCTTTGTTAGATATGGAACAGTATAAAGCCATCTGTGGCTGCCAATTTAATGTTTCATACGACAGCCAAGGGTTTCTGGGATGATCTCAAAGAAAACTATTCTTAAGATAAGAATATGTCCATAGTATATGATTTATATGAGAATTTCTTCTCTTTTAAGTAGAATGGCAAATCAATTGGCAACTACAACAATGCTCTAAAGGGCATGTGGAAGGAACTCAATGTGTACCGTTGTCTTTTTGCTGATATTGAAGTTCTTGCTAAATTCTTGGTTGCAAATTTTTTATCTAGATTATAGACTCTGACATTCAACTTGTCTAGAGTCAAATATTTGCTTGTGAAAAGATTCCCTCTATGAATGAGGCCTACTACAGGATTAAACAGATTGTGTCCCCCTTATCTAGATCTAAATCCACCACTTCTTCTAATGATAACTCTGCTTTTATTATTAGTAGTGGTGGCTGTGGTCATGGCACTAGATTTCCTATTAGAGGTCATGGTTCTAGGGGCGGTTGTGGACATGTTATGGGTGGTCATGGCGGCCAGCAATTAAATTAATTTATCCGACAGTGTACTCATTGTGATCGCAATAATTACATAGTTGAGAAATTTAAGGTTTAGCATGGTAAGCCCCAATGGGCACCACAATAGTTTACTAATACTACTATGCCTGATGGAAGTACTAGAGTGGTGTCACATTATGACATTAATCAAAGTTCTATGTCTGGAGGTGATGTCTCATCTTGTGATGAGATGTTCAATCAACTACTACAACGGGTCCAGCAACTTGAGACATCCTCTTCCACATCTACTGCCACTTTAGCTCATTCAGGTTTACCCACATGTCTCACTTCCTCATCCTCCATTCCCTAGGTCATTGAATCAGGTGCATCTTCACGTATGACCGGTAAGCCAAATCTATTCTCCATCTTAAGTTATACTTGCAGATGGATCCTTTACTAATGTTACTGATCATGATGACATTCCTCTATATTCATCTCTATAGTTATCTACTGTACTTCATGTTCCTAAGTTACCTATCAATCTTTTATCTGTTAGTCAGTCTATAAAACATCTTAAATGCTCCATCACCTTTTACCCTTCCCATTGTTTTTTTAGGATCTCAAGAGAAAAATGAAGATTGGTGGAGGGCATGAGAGGGATGGCTTATGTTATTTGACGTTACTTTCCCCATCTACTACGGCATCTATTACCTCTAATGGTGCCTCTAGTCTACATTGACACTATTGTTTGGGACATCTTTCTCTTTCCAACCTCTAACATATGGTCCCCTATTGCAAGTCTCTCTCCCGTATAGAATGTGAAACTTGTGAACTTGGCAAGAATCACCGTACTGTCTTTTTATCTTGTAGTGTGTTTAGAAGTCTATCTTTATATGCTTTAGTTCCTTCTGATATCTAGGGTCCATGTAGGGTTAAGAGTTGTTCCGGTTTTTCTTACTTTGCCACCTTTCTTAGCAATCACTTCGAATGGCGTGGTTGTATCTTTCAAATGATTGATCTGAGTTTGTGTACGTTTTTAAACAATTTAATAATGAGAACAAAGTCCAGTTTGGTGTCTATTTTGAAAATTTAACATGAAATTTCTCACTTTTGTTCTGATAATGGTATTATCCATCAAACTAGCTTCTCTTATACACCCCAACAAAATGGTGTGGCAAAACGGAAAAACCAATACTGGTTAGAAATGGCTAGATCCTTAATGTGGCAGTAAGGGCTTGTTATTTGATGTGGCAATAAGTGTTTGTTATTTGATTAATCAGATGACATCTTCTGTTCTTCAAAATAAGTATCTATTCTCTATTGTTTCCTTAATGTGGCAGAAAGGGCTTGTTATTTGATGTGGCAATAAGTGCTTGTTATTTGATTAATCAAATGCCATCTTCTGTTCTTCAAAATAAGTATCCGTCCTCTATGGTTTTCCCTAAGAACCCCTTATTTACTTTACGCCACATTTTTTTTTATACAAATATTTTGTTCACTCTTTGTATTGCTATTGATAAATTGTCTCCTCATGTTATAAGGTTTTGCCTTTCTTGGGTACACTCTTACACCTAAAAAGGCTACTGTTGTTATGATCATATCCCTTGTCATTATCGTTGTTGATTTTACATTTTCTTGGAATACTCCCTACTTTACTGTTTTTGTTTCTGACTTAGATCTAGTCTCTCCTAATCTCTCTCATATTCCTCAAGGCATTCCTCTTGAAGATTCTAACCCCAATTCCACAAGGGTACCATACAAGTATACAAGCGTTGTGTCAAACAGTTATTGCCACCTCAGGTAATACCTTAGACCTCCTACAAAACTTTGCTTGGAGTTTCTTCTTCTACTAATGACTTGTCTATTGCTCCTGGGAAAGGTACTCGTTCCTGTACTCAAAATTCTTTGGTTGCTTATGCGATCGCTAATTACATTTCTATTTCCCATCTTCTTGTTTCTCTTCGAAACTTTGCCCTCTCATTGACCTCCCCCTCTATTTCTACCAAATACTAAAATGGTTTGTCTCAACTTAAGTGGATGTCAACCATGGATTTGGAAATAAATGCCTTTTTTTCTTGCAAGACTTGGACCCTGGTAGATCCACCTCTTGGTAAGGATCGTGTGTTGTATCGTTGGGTATATACCATTAAATATAACCCTAAAAGTTCGGTTGAGCGCCTCAAAGCTCGTTTGGCTGCTAAGGGCTATACTCAGATCTATGGGGTTGACTATTTTGAAACCTTTTCTCCTGTTGCTTTTTTGAATTTTATAAGAATTTTGATCTCTTTGGCTATTAATCTTGATTGGCCTCTTCTTTAGCTCGACATCAAGAATGCCTTTTTGTATAGTGATTTGCATGAAGAGGTTTGTATAGAGCAATCTCTTGGGTATGTTGCTCAGGGGGAGAGTGCAAAAAAAGTTTGTAGGTTGAACGAAGCTATTTATGAGTTGAAATAGTCCTCGAGGGCATAGTTTGATAAATGTAGTAGAGTTGTGTTGCCTATAGCTTTTCTCAATGTAATTAGATCACACAGTATTCATTTAACGTTAAGACTCTAAAATTATTGTTCTGCATTTATTTTGATGATATTATTGTTTCTGGCAATGACTTGTTTGGGATTGAACAAGTTAAGTCTTACTTACAACAACATTTCCAAATGAAAGATTTGGGGGCTCCTAGATATTTTCTTGGCATTGAGGTTGTTCATAGCTAGGAAGGGCTTAGTGTCTCTCCATATAAGTATGTTATTGACCTTCTAAGACAGAAGTGTTAGGTTGTAAGCCTATAGATACTCTTGTGGACCCTTATCTAAAAATTGGGGTGCCAGATGTCAAGGAATTTGCGGTTCAATATTGGAGGTTAGTTGGAAAACTTATATATCTGCATGTTACCTGACTTATCCTTTGTTGTTGGTGTGAACTGTGTGATTAGTCAGTTTATGGAGTCACCTAAGCAGGTTCATTTTTGAGGCATTGCCTCATATATTGAGACACCTTAAGGGTGCTCTAAGGAAAGTTCTTATTTATCTCCATAATGGTCACACCAATATTAATGGTTATTCCGACGCTGATTGAGCTAGTGCTGATGGTGAGCAGATCTACTACAAGCTATTGTACCTTTGTTGGGGGTAATCTTGTTACATGGAGGAGTAAAATCAAACTACAATGGCCCATTTGAGTGCTGAAACAGAGTATAGAGCAATGATTGACATTGTAACTAAGTTGATGTGGCTTAGATCCTTTGTTTAAGAGCTTGGTTTTTTGCTTAACAAACCAATGGACATGTCTTGTGATAACCAGACACATTGCTAGTACTATTGTTTTTCATAAGAGGACTGAGCTTATTGAAGTTAGCCATCTTGTTAGGTATGCAGTGATGAAGAAATTGATTTCCACTCCGTTTGTTAGCTCTAATAATATACTTGGAGGCTTTTCTATTAAAGCCTTAGTTCAAAATTTATTTCTCCATGTGTCTTCCAAGTTGGGAATGATGATATCTATGCTCCAGCTTGAGGGGGAGTGTTAATTTATGTGGTTGTGGGTCGAATTTATGGGTTTAAATGTATGCCAATTTTATATGTTAGGGTACCATTGTCGTGGTTGTCATAGTCTTACTTTTAAGTCAGTTCTACGCATGGACACAATCTTTTTATTATAATATAGTCTTCCCCACCCAACGGTTTGAGCTTTTACCCTTTATTCAAACCATAGGTTGTGTTCTCTCCTCTTCTCTCATCTACTTTTCAACTTATCTCCTCTCTTCTCTTCTTTCTTCTTTCTTATGATCAGGTACTGATTCAGGTTTTGTTATTATTATAGCATTCATTCATAACTTCTCTCTTTCCTTATCTTGGCTGCTTGCATAATTCATCCACTGATACTAGAATTGTTGAACATATCGTGTTTTATTAAAACACTATTTTTGGGTTTCACTTTGCAATATAAAACAAATGCATCAGTTTATCAATTATTTTATGCCCGAAGGACATTGGTTTCTTTCTTCATTGTCCAAGCATATGATGATGTCTCATTCTTATATGCATAGTTATCGTGGCGGCAAGTTGAAACAAAGCGTTGGAGGGCTGCCTAAGCGCTTAGACGACAAGTTGCCCACCTTAAGACGATCAAGGCGACAAGTTCATATTTTCTAACATTATTTAGTATGCTACATATACATTCTATCATAAAACATCAACATTAAACCACATTAAGTCATAAAAATCAACATTAAGCTACATCAAATCAACAAAAAATATCAACAGAGTTGTCGGAGCATGAAGGACTTTACCTGCTCCCCTTGACTGCTAGCCCCTTTGGCTGTGGTCTTCTAGAGATGGAAACCTCTACCTCTCAACCTCTCTCTTTGTTACCCCCACCTCTCCTTCTCCTCCTACTGAAAATCATCCCATCTCTCCTCTTCCCCCCTGATCCCTCTGTCCCTGAAACCTCTTTTCCCCAAAATGGTCAAACCTATAGCTCCCTCTTTCCCCATAAACAGCCCCTCTCTCAAGTGGGCCTTCCTCTCCATTTCATACCCCCCCTTTGTTGGTAACTCCAAGCTTGCAAACTGTCCTGCGGGCCTCTTAGATGATGAGCTCTCCTTTGGCAGAACTACTTAGTGGGTCACTTCTTGGGCACTCGCCCTCCCTTCCCGATAGTAAAACTATCCCTTTCAAAACAGTGGTGCCTCCCATTGAGTGATGGAAAATTTTCTAATGGACAATGGTTTTTTGTCTTCAAATTCTCGGATGGTAACGACAAGTGCCAGGTTCTTGAAGGTAGCCCCTAGAGATTTGGGAGAAGCCCTATCCTTCTCCGTCAATGGAACCGGCAGCTCCAACTGCATCGTATTGAGCTAAGGTTTATCCCTCTATGGGTCTCCTTCCCTGGTCTCCCCCTTCATTTCTGGTACGCTGAAGGGCTCAACACTGTGGGCTTGGTTATTGGAACTCCTCTGTACTCTGATGCCAGGACCAAGAGAAAGGATAGGCTCACCTATACCTAAACCCCTGCCTTCAGCCATATCGGTGAATGATGGAGATTTTACCTTTCAGCGACCTGTCATCTTCAAATGGCTTCCATCTCACTGCTTGATTTGTAAAACTTTCGGGCATGACACCAAGCTTCGTGCTCCATGGCCGAATGCTTCTGAGATCCTCTTTAACCCTGATGACTCTGGGGATGCTATGGAATTCTGCAGTTCAAGAAATCCGTCTCCTACCAGAGGTAGAACTTGCCGTTGTCATCGTCATCATCATGCTAGCACCTTTCCGGTGACGAAAAATCAGAAACCTTTGCCTCCCAGTCTCAGATTGGACCGCTGAACTTTGAGGAGTCTTTACAAAGCAACCATAACCGATTCTCTGCCTTGAGAACTGTGGGCGAAAATAGTGAGGCGTTCGTGATCATCTCTAGTGAAAAGCTCTGTGCCTCCACCAAGCTCTTTGCATCCCTGTTAGAAGTCAGTGGGTCTGGGTCTGGGTCTGGGTCTGGCTGTGTTGAATCTTTTAAGGAAAGTGTCTTTGCTGCCAATTCCAAGTCAACCTCTCCATCTGCTCCTTGCGATGGATCTAGTTTAGAGCACTTTGCCTCCTGCGAATCTTCCTCAGGATCCTCCTCTTCCTGCTCTGACAACGATTCAGATTCTTATGACTTGCCATTGCAGCAATCTCGCTTCTCAAGGAGCCCAAGTAGAAGCCGTTCTCGTATGTCGGCGCCTCTCCTAAAACCGACGCTTTATGCCAAGCTGGCTCCTTTTCCTTGGTGGGACCATGGCACATCCCATGTGCCTCCTCTCCATCGGTTACGAAACCTCCCAGTCTCTCTACCTCTTCATGCCCACGTGACATCTCCACCTTACCCCCGTCATCTAGATATTTCCCCTTTAGTGGAGGGACCCATTCTATCTTCAAACCGACACAAACCTCTTTTGCCATCTATCCCTAAGCCTGTTAGGCTCCCGGGTCACACCCATCGTGGTTCTTCGGGCACTCTTAAGCCAACCCATGTACCCTATCAGCTTCACCCACCGGGGGACCCGCAAAATCCTTGATTCGCAAAATTTACAGAGATAGCTATGCAGCTGCTCCTGTCTTTATAACCCTCGCATCCTCCCCAGCCATCCATCCATCCAGTATTCTCCCCCGGTAACCAAATCATACCATCATTGTCACCTTGGCTCTTCAAAATATGGCCCAGTTAGCTGCCGCTCTGTCCAAAAGGAGCCTTTGTTGCACCCCTCCACTGGTTCTCAATGAATCAAGGATTCTTTTGGAACTCAAGGGGCCTAAATTCCCCATCAAAGCATGCTTTTGTTTGCTCTCATTTTAAGCAGCTCCACCTCAATTTCTGTTACCTCGTAGAAACTCGAGTAAAGGAGCCAAATGCTTCCCGAATTGCCTCATCTATTGCCCTTAGCTGGTCTTTATTAAAAAATTACAGTCATTACATTAATGGGTGTATTTGGTTTCTTTGGGATCCTAAAAAATTAAATGTTTCTCTTCTTTCTTCTTCCTCCTTCCTCCCAATTCCTCCACCTCAAGATTTCTGACAACCTTGGAAATTCCCCTATCCTTCTCAGTCATTTATGCGTCAAATTACGCTTTGGATAGGGCAAACCTTTGGGCTGAGCTCTGCTATATTACCAATCAAGTTGGGTATTGGAGGTGACTTTAATGTGGTTTGTTTTGGGCATGAAAATCATAGTAGTGACCAGCTTGATGTAGTCTTAGTTGGGGAATTTAATGACTGCATTGAAGACATAGGTGTTCAAGATTTGAGATGGTCGGGTCTTAAATGCACTTGGACTAACAAGCGAAGTGGGGAGTCCAGAGTTTCTTGCAAGTTGGATCGTCTCCTTGTCAATGAAGCATAACTCTCTTCCCTTCTTCTCATGCCTCCTTTGAGGACCCAGTATCTCTGACCACTGCCCAATTTCCCTCCATATTTAGACTTATGTTTCCTTTGGCCCCAAGCCCTTCAAATATTTTGATGTGGTCCTCCTATCCTTCCTTCCTTGTTATTGTAAAGGAAGCTTGGGATAAAGCCTGTGCATGCTTTTTCGTCCCCTCTTATTGCTTTCTCCAGGAGACTCCGAAATGTTAAGTGTGCTCTCAAAGTTTTGAACATTAAAGTCTTGGGAAACATCTTTGCTCAGGTCTTGGACTGTAAGAACAGGTTGACTACCATTCATTTTAGGTTGCAATCTGATCATTTGAATAGTTCTTTAGCTCCAAAGGAAAGGAAGTATCTCAGAACTTAGCTTCTCTTATATCTCAAGAGGAAAGTTTCCTAAGGCAAAAGTCCAGAATCAAGTGCTTGAACTTGGCGACACCAACTCGGCTTATTTCCACCGATCAATGAAGGCTAGATCTAACCTGAATTCCATCCCTATGCTCTTATCATTTGATGGGTCACCTATTATAAGTGTTGATGGTATCAAATCAGAGGCTGCTTCTTATTAGAAGGAGTTAAACTCTACTTCCCCTCTGTTGGGGGTGTTGCCGGATGACCTTCTCAACAAGTTCATCCCCGAATATCAACTTATCTATCTTTACCGCATCCCCTCAGACGAAGAAATTATTGCTGTCGTGAATTCTCAGAAAAAATGGACAAAGCCCCGGGTCTAGATTGGGATTCTTCTTATCTATTTGGGATATTATCAAAGATGATCAAATCAAGGCCATCAAAAGCTTCTTCTTCAATCCTAGCCAAATCAGAGTCAATCATGCTTTCCTGTGCCTTATCCCTAAGATGGATGGAGTGGATTCTATGTTCGATTTTAGGCCCATATCTCTTTGTAACCTGTTGTATAAATTTGTTTCAAAGATCCTGGCTTCTAGACTCAAATCTGTGGTGGGCACTCTAGTAGTGAAAATCAATCGACTTTCATCTTGGGTAGAAGTATCTTGGACAATATCCTTCTGTGCAATGCAATTATCAGAGGTTTCGACAGAAAATCTTACTCTTACGTGGCTCTCATAAAGATTGATATCCAAAAAGCCTTTGATTCCCTGAAATGGGATTTTATTTCAGATGTTATGCTTAAGATGAGATTTCCTCAAGTGTTTGTTCACTGGATCAGATGTTACATTTCCACCCCCAGCTTCTATGTATTTGTAAATGGTAGCCCAGTCGGTTATTTTGCTTCTTCGGTTGGGATCAGACAAGGATGTCCTCTATCCCCTTATATCTTCACTTTGGCTCTTGAAGTTCTCTCCTGCAAAATTCAGATTTGCATAGATTAATAGCATATTTCTCCAATTCAAAATGCAGGGCCATCAAGCTTTCTCACCTTACTTTTGTAGATGATCTTATGATCTTCTCTAAAGCTAGTTCTGATTCCTTGGAGAACATTATGGATTGTCTTCAATTCTTTGAAAAATCAAGGCTTTGCATTAACCAACAAAAATCTCTATTATTTTTTGCTGGAGTGTCTGATGTCGACGACAGCTCCCTTATTGAAATAACAAGATTCTTTTTAGGTCTTCTTCCTGTCAAATATTTGGGCATGCCTTTGATCCCCTCTGAGGCTTACTGCACATTACTGCACTCCCATGCTTGATCTTATTATAAAGAAGCTTCAGCTTTGGAAAGGAAAGCTTCTTTCCTATGCTTAGTTCTCATCAAGCATGTCCTCCAATCTTCTCACACTTATTGGTCTGGTATCTATGGGCTTCCCAAATCCACCATCAAGTTGTTGGAATCTCTTATATTTGTTTTCTTATGGAAAGACTCAGAATCTTCAAAATTTCTTCATCCCATTAGCTAGGACAAAATCTGTCTTCTCAAGTCTTAGGGTGGTATGGGATTAATGAGTATAAAAGATGTCAACTTTGCGGGAATTATCAAGTTGATTTGGAAGTTTGCCTAAAAAAAGAAAAGTATCTAGGTTGATTGGATTTACTGGGGCCTCCTCCATTCGGATTCCATTTAGACATCCCTTCTGTCTGACACCTCCTAGGTTTGGCGCAAAATCTTAGTGGCTCAATCTCTTGTATGTGGGGATATCTCCTCTAGAATTGGTGATGGATCTTCTACACCTCTTTGGCTTGATCATTGGCATCCCGTGGGCATCCTCCTTCTTCATGTCCTTGCCAGAGCTATTTATAGTGCATGCCTATTAAAAGATTGAAGGTCTCGGACATCATCAGTGCTGGAATTTGGGCCCCCTTGCACCCCTCTCCTACTGGTATTGCTCACATTTGGAATGCCCTCCCTATTATTAGGCCTAATGGTGGAAATGATACTATTTTGTGGTCTCATAGCTCTTCGGGCGTCTTAGGCTCAAAAGCAGATTAGGATTCCATCAGACTAAGAGGAGTCAATATGCCTTGGCGTAGGATCATCTGCTTTAGATATTGCATTCCCTAACAAAGCTTTACTACTTGGAGGGCCCTCTCAAACTGCCTCTCGACTCAGTCCTTCCTTATCCATCACCAGATCCCATTCCTCTGCTTTCACCCTTTGTTGGAATGGAATTGAAGATGCAAATCATCTATTTTTTTGATTGCCCCCTTCTTAGCCTCTATGTGGAAAGGTGTTCTAGGTAAATGTTAGCCATCGCACCATAGAATCCTCCCTCTCTAGCGGGAATGGATCTGGGTTGATAGGACTTTGGAGGATCCTTTATCAGTGATGTTATGGGAAAGCTTGCATTAATGCCTCCATTAATCAAATTTGGATGGAATGGAACATTAGGAAATGGGCCCCAACTCCAAGCCTCTCTAGAAGATTTGGGATTCATATTTTTTTGACATCAAAGAAAAGCTTTCCTCTATCCCCTCTACTTGTACTAACTCCCCAAGGAGTTGTTGTTTCCTGAGGCCTTCCTCTTTCATGTCTCCAAGCCCCTCTTGAGGTTGTATGGGCTTTGTGTATTTTTCTTTTCTTTCCTTTCACCCTTGGGGTTTTGCATTTTCTTCTCTTTGGTAATGAATTTATTTTTTATATTTTATTTTATTTTTTGGATGAATAAATAATTTATTACTAAGGGGAGAAGAATATATAAGGGAAGAAAGGGGGGGGGGGAAGAGGCCTTAGCCAACTAAGGAAACAAAGGCCGAAGGCCAAAAGCAAAATAAAACTACAACTAAACAAAATCTAATCAGCAACAAGGCTACAAAAAAAGGGGGGCGAAGTGATAGCCGGGGCCAAAACTGAGAAGCCATCAAGTGGGGGGGATGAAATCAACCTCCAGGTTCCAAGAGGCAATGATGAGAGAATTTCATAGGGTGAGGGAGACTGGGCGGGTATGAAGGAATGAAGCTTTAGACGTGACATCAAAGTAGATAGCTTTCCAAATCTTATCCAGAGAGCAGGATTTGGAAGTCCATCTACGAATGTTGCGTTCCGTCCAGAGGTGGTTAATGGTGGCGGCGAAGGCTAATTTACTAATGGAATCACAAATATAGGGCTCGGTGAACATCATATCAATCTAGTTCCACTCCTTGTGGAAAGGGAGAATGAGCCTTCTAGTTGGCCAGCATCTAGATAGGATAATATTCTAGATGAGGGAGGAAAAGGGGTAAGAGAAGAAGAGGTGGGGAAAGTCCTCAATACCCAGGGGGCGAAGGTAATAGGCAAGGTTGATTAGGATATGATGATGAATGAGGGAGGTTTGGGTGGGGAGGTAGTTTGATAGGCATCACCAAAGTATAAAGTTATGACGGGGAATGTGCCCTTTGAACCAAACTACCTTGTACCAGGGGATAACCAGAGAGGGGGTTCGGATGAAAGACCAGGAGGAGGCGGAAGAGAAGATTCCATTTGAGGAGGAAAGCTAGATGCATTTGTTTGTCCTCCCATGATGGCCAGGGGGAAGGGAAGGGAGGGAGGGAGGGAGGGAGGACCACAGGTCAAGAAGGGGAGGAGGAGAGTTGGGAGGAGACCAGTCGGAGGGGGAGAGGATAGAAGAGACTAAGGCATTAGAGGAAAGGCCTGAAGAGTATATGACTCGAGGGGAATGATGTGGGAGAGAATGCCTGCAGGTGAGGTGGATTGACCATTACCAATCTTAAAGGAGATGGCAGAGAGGGCCAGGGGTTTGTGGTCAAGGATCTTGCGCCAATTCCAGGAAACATCAGAGATTGAGGGAGCAGTCCAAAGGGAGTTGGACATAAGCAGACTAGAGTAAATCCAGTCAACCCAGATACTCTTATGCGTGGACACAATCTTCCAGATGATCTTGAGGATCCCAACAGAATTGGTGGTTTTGATTATTTTAATCCTTAAACCACCTTTAGCTTTCAGAAGGAAAACCTTCTCCCAGCTTAAGGGTCTAAGGAATTTAAAGGAATCAGAGCCTTTCCAGAGAAAGGAGCAAAGGAGACCTTCAAATGTCTTGATAACTGAAATAGGAAAGGCAAAGGTACCAGACCAAAATAGGTACATGGATTGGAGGATCGATCTAATCAAGGTAAGGAGGCCAGCAAAAGAGAGGAGCTTGTCTTTCCAGAGCTAAAGCCTTTTCCTGAGATTGTCTAGTATAAGGGCACAATGATGGCTAAAGAGCCCGGAGGAAATAAGGGGAAGGCCCAAATATTTAACAGGCAGGGAGCCGAGGGAGACACCCCAAGCTCAGAAAGAGAGTCACGAACATCGAGGGAGACACCCGAAATGAAGATAATGGATTTGAGGAGGTTAATGCTTAGCCCCGAGAAGGATTCGAATGATTGGAGAGTGGACATGATGGTGGAGATGGAAAGAGGATCAGTCTTGGAGAAGATCATGATGTCATTAGCAAAGGCTAGATGGGAGAGGAGAATGGAATTGCTATTTTGGGATGGGGGAGATAATGTAGAGGTCAGTAACAGATTGAATGGAGCGGGAGAGGATCTCCAAAGAAAAAGAGAAGAGCAGGGGCGATAGGGGGCATCCTTAGCGAATGCCATGACCTGAGGGAAAGTATCCGATTGGACTCTAGTTCACCAAAACGGAGAAATGCAGGAGGAGATGCAAGTATGGATCCAATGGACAAAAGATGAAGGAAAAGACATCTGGAGTAACACATAAAAGAAGAACACCCAGCTGATGGTGTCAAAAGCTTTATGGATGTCAATCTTAAGGAGGGCCGCAGAGGTATGGTTCTTCCAGTCGAAACCATGGACAATCTTATGACAAAGGATGATATTGTCCAAGATGCTTCTCCCTACAATGAAGGCTGATTGGTTGGGACTGACAAGGGAGTCAATGACTTTCTGAATCCTATTGGCAAGAATTTTGACAATGAATTTATAAAAGAGATTACAGAGAGAAATGGGCCTGAAGTCATTCATGGAAACCGCACCCTCCTTCTTGGGGATGAGACAAAAAAAAGTATGATTAATCCCTCTAATTTGATTCTGATTGTAGAAGAAGCTACGCATCGCGGCAATAAGGTCATTTCGAATGGTGCTCTAACAAGCATAGAAGAAACCCATGCTGAAGCCATCAGGGCCTGGGGCTTCAATGGATTTGTGGGAGAGGATGACAGAAATGATTTTCTCCTCACTAGGGATAGATTGGAGGAAAGGAAAGAGATCATTCGGGACAAACTTATTGAGGAGAGATTATGGGGGATGAGGGTTGGGGCAGTGGGGGAGGGATTAAGGAGACTCTGGAAGTGAGAGACAGCTTCCAGCTTGATGAGATTAGGAGAAACTATGTCAATCCTAGAGGAGAAGATAAGCATCAAGATGGAATTGGCATTATTCTTAGCTTTGAGGGAGCGATGGAAATAAGTCGAATTAGAATCTCCCAAGTCGAGCCATTTGATATGGCCTTCTGACGAAGGAAGCTCTCTTCCTGATCAAGGAGCAGAGAAAGATCAAGAGCAGCCGCTTTCTCCTCTTTAGCAAGGATTGGGTTGAAGAGATCTTGGTGAAGCCTACCTTGGATAGTGTGGAGCTTGTCTCAACCATGAGAGACTCGAGAGGAGATGTTCCCAAAGGTGGAATTATTCTAGAGCTTTAGGGAAAATTTCACTCTCTTGAGCTTATTGGCGAACACAATGAGAGGGGAAGAGGAATTAGGGGTGTGACTATTCCAGGCATTATGGACAAGAGAATGGAAGTCAGGGTGGGAGATCCACATCTCAAAGAACTTAGACAGCTTAGGACCAAAGGAGCAGAAAGGGAGAATATGGATTGAGGGACTATGGTCAGATATCCCAGGGAGACCAAAGCAAACATGAGAAGAGGGTAGGAGTTTAGCCATACTTCATTAACAAGGGCCCTGTCGAGCTTGCAAGCCACTCGAAGATTTTTGGCTCTTCTGTTATGCCAAGTGAGCTTAGTCCTAGACCATCTAAGGTCAGTGAGATTGAGATCCTCAATGCAACCATTGAAAGAGGCAACAACCTGAGAATCGATGGGGTTGCCCCCTTGCTTTTCATGACTGTATCTGATAACATTGATGTCTCCAGCAATGCCCCAGGAATTGGAGCCAACTGTGTTAGAGAAGGAAAGAAGGTCATCCCAGAGGGAAAGATGAAGAGAGGCCTGATTGTGGGCATAAATGATAGAGAGGAAGAAAATGAAGGGGCCGGAATGGTGAGAAATGGAGATGTGGATGGCTTGAGCAGAGAAGGAGAGGCAAGAGATGTTGAGAAAGGAGGGGTTCCAAAGAATCTAGATCCTACCATTAGGACTATGCAGATAGTTGGCAAGAAAGGATTAAGAGGGAGCAACTGAAGAAGCAATACGGGAAGCATTGGGTTCCATGACCCTAGTCTCTAGGAGATAGTAGAAATTAGACTTGGAGGAGTGAATAAGGGATCTGATTTCCGATTGTTTGGCCGAGGAATCGAGACCTTGGACATTCCAGATGGTCCAAGGAATAGTTTGGAATTGGGGTGAGTGGGCATTGGATGCTTGGAAGAGTTGCAAGGGGTGATGGGATTAGGGAGTCTTGAATGAGGAGTTCTGCAACTGTAGCCAAGGACAGGAGTGGGGATGGGGTTGTTTGCTAATCTGGCGGTCATGGTTGAGGTTTTGGGTTTTTGTTTTTTGAGTATTAAAGTGGAGGGCTTAGTGATTGTGTTGGGTGATGGTTTTTTCGAGGTGGGATGGTTTTGGTGTTGGTGACCAGGGGTCTGAACAAGATTGGTGTCCAGGGTATCAGAGAGAATAGAGTGCTCAATCAGGTTTACTGATGCAGAGGGGCATGTCAATGTTCTGAGGGTATCTTCAGTGGCTACAACAACTTCACTAGATGGGTTCCCAGTTGTAGAGGAGCAAGGCAATGTTCTGGGACCATCATCTAAGTCAGCGGAGATCCCAGGCATTGTAGGCATTGATTCCAATAAACAGCAAGGGCCTTCTAAGGCCATCGTCATAGGAGAGGAAGAAGCTTTAAGGCCTTCTAAGGCCAGACAAGGTAGGCACGACAGTAGGCATATGTGAATGTTGGAGATGACAAAGTCTTCAGAAGGAGCAGTCATAACAGCAGGCGATGATGTAATCAAGGCTAAAGACGCATGGATGTCGACAAGAGGAGAGACAACAGCGGTAACAAAGGTGTCGGTGGAGCATCTGGTCGTAGCACTTAAAGAAGTCAAGTGGAACGAAGGATTGATGGCAACGAGCGGAGAATGGTAGTGCGAGAGTCCTCGGTCAGCGGGCACAGACCTAGAGCTAATGTCGGGTGAAGGAGGGGTTGATGGGTTAAATGGGTTGAGTATTGGGTCGATTTGGGTAAAAGGGTTAAGAGGTTGGTTTGATGTGTGGGTTAGGATGGGTGAAGAGTTGGATAGGTCAGGTAATGGGACGGATTGTATAATGGGATTAATAGGTTGGGTAAATGGGTGGGTCAGGTTATAAAGGTTTCCAAGGTAAAGTGGATGGTTCGATGGATATTTTGAAAATTGGTTTAGCAACTGGACCAGAAGGAATTGGCTTAAGGGTAGGAAAGGTGGTTCAAGGCTAGACCGAGATGATTGGGCCAAGGACAAAATGTTGGAAGGTATCAAAGGACTGGGATATAGCGCCCATGGTTTAAAGTATCTCCGATACCGATACGATACCCTCCGATACGTATCTTAAATCTAGCTGACTGATACGATATACACTGATATGATACAAGGAATTTTTAAAATCCTTTCGTATCGATATATATCCTACGATACATACCGATATGCACCAATACACTATCAATACGTACTGATACTCTATGGGTATAAAATTGAGGTGAAATATACGTTTCGATATGTATCGGTGAGTATTTGTATGTATCGATGAGTATTAGTACATATTGGTGAGTATCGATATGTATCGATCAGTATATATCGGTGAGTATCGGTATGTATCGGTATGTACCGATACAGTGCGCTATGGTCATATAATGGTCAAGATGGGTATTTTTTAAGAAAACACAATTTTTTAAGGGGTTTTTGTTCTAAAGTTCCTATCAGCCATATTTCTCTCTAATTAAAGTGGAAATCAAGGTTAGGAACAAAGATTTTACATTTATGGGACAACTACAAACCTTGAATTCTTAGTGTGATACCTTCAATTTAGTGTTTATGCATAATACATGTTATCAATAGTTTTTCTTAATAAATTTTTATGCAAAAGTATTTAAAAAGGTGTTTCATATCCATTTATGTCCGTATCTTTAGCGTATCTTAGCGTATCTCTGATACGATACGTTACCTTCTGATACGTATCTTAATTTTGGTCAACTGATATGACGACCGATACCGATACTTTAATCCTTGATAGTGTCAGAGAGGAGAAGGATGAGGTAAGGGTTGTATAGGCAGGAAGAGGTAGAAGAGGCGGAAGGGGGGATATCGGGATGAGAGCACGTTCATCCAAAGGCTTAGAGGTAGCAATCTGACCTTCAGGATGCAAATTAGCCAGAAGTGGAAGAGTGTGGACAGGGGTAAAGTCGTTGGAGCAAATCGGATCTTGATCTTCAACGATAATGTCAGAAACCTCAGACACCAAAATCGAGAACTGGTTGTGACCTCCAGGTAAGGTTTTTGATGATGGACCAGCGGGTATTAACTTCTCCGTGGGAGCAGAGCTTTTAGGGTTTCGGTTTGATGGAGGAAGATAAGCTGAAGCAGATTCCAGCAACATGGGGTTGCGATTTCACCTTTTCCGATTTTGAGAAGTTATGACAAAATTCTCAGTGTGAGTCCTCATCTAAGATGGATCGATCTGGGTAGCTTCTATTTCAGAGGCATTCAAGTTGGGGAGAGCCGGTTGAGCATCAATTACGATCTTCATACAAGAAGAGGATTTGTGACCGAAACATTTGCAGATGGAGCAGGCCGGGGGCACCCATTCATATGTTACCTCTTGATTAAAAGAATGAGCTTCGCCATTCGAAACTGTGATAGTCGTAGGGAGAACAAAGCCAGCTTGGACCTTTATACAAATTCGAGCGAAGTAGATTCTATCCATTTTTTTTGTTCTATTGTCTGAGTATGAAGGTTTTTTGATGAGAGAGCCAACAATGCTTAATCCTTTGACACACCAAAAATGAAGGGGTAGGTTGGGGAAAGATACCCAAAGAGGAATGGAAGAGAGCTCAGGTTTTGAGAATGAAGTTTGAGCATCCCACTATCTAAAAAAAATGGTTTTCTTGCCAACGTACTAGGGGCTTCCACCAATGGCTATTGATTTATCGGATTCAGAGTCGAAGTTGAAGATGAAGGTCTCGTTATCTAGCATGAAGGTAGTCACTGAACATATTGGATTCCATTGCTTCAGAAGGGAATTTTTTACCACAAAGAAAGGAGGTTTGCTACCTAGAAAATTACCCACAATGCAAATCTTCCACTTGAGGATTTCAGCATCAAGAAGGCTAGGGGGCAAAGGCCGACAGGGTTGGAATCAAGGATGGTCTGAGGGTGGTAATGAAGGGTATGGCCAGTTGAGGAAGGTAACGGGGAGGGAGGGGTAGAGGAGGTGGTGGTTGAGGTGACGACAGAACTCCAGGTTTGGTATTCAGAAGGAGGAGGAAGAGACTGAGGTTGGGAAGACAAGGGTAGAAGCAGTAAGGGTTCAGCAGGTTTTGGAGTGGAGGCGGCTGTTGGTAAGAGGATTCCAGCAGCAGAGGCTACCGGAGGGAGGGAGGTCATAGGATGGAGCTACAGCATAGGACTTCAGGGAGGGAGGGAGGGAGCTACAATAAGAGGAATTTATTTATTCACCAAAAAAACAGAAATCAATATAAAGTCACGTTAAGTCATCAAAAATCAACATTTAGAGAAATGTTCTTGTTCTATAATAAGGTTAACCCGTCAAATTATTTTATTTTTACATGAGACATTTTGTATTAGGTAGAACACAAAACAAGGTTTCCAACAAGTCTCAGATTACTTAGGGCCCGTATGATAATGTCTCAAGAAACGCGTTTCTGCCGTTTTTGTGTCAAAAATGGTAGAAACAGAACAAAAAGCGTTTGATAAAACTATTTCGTTTCACTTGTTTTTAGAAATGGAAATTGAAATTTCTACCTATTTATGGTTCAAGAAACGATCTAGAAGAACTTGTTTCACCTTTTTTTGGAAACTACTCGTGGCCATTCTTTCGCTAGTTATTATTGACTTCTAGAAACATGACTTATCAAACACCTTCGATTCCATTTATGTTTCTAAAAATGAAAATTTATATTTCTGCCTTTTCTTGAGATAGAAATGGCAGAAACGTTATCAAACGGACCCTTAAATTTGAGTTTTAATGATAAAGTTATATTCCGGTTAAACTTATTTTAAAGTGCGCGAATGCTGAAAAAATCACCTAAATGAAAATAATTTTGTGGATGTCAAAACAAAAGATTAATTTACTAGAATTTTGGGTTTTTGCAATTTAACCATTTAATATTTATGAAATTTTTGGAATTGAGTAAAGCCCTAGTATTTGAAAGTTGAAAATCACTCGTACAACAAAAAAGTCAGTTTTTGTTCTTGGACTGGGGTGTTGACATTTTATCCTTTTATAATTTGATTTTTAAACTACTTTTATTGGATACAAATACGGGGTTATTTGCTTATTTATGACATAAATAAGTGCTGCGCCTTGCTGTAAGGCGCCAGTGCAATAAGGTGACAGTCGTCCAGAGTTCCAACTAAGCCAGTTGGCCGCCTAGTGGTCACCTTGGTGATGCCTTGACAACTATACCTATATGTTTATTATTTATTCTGTCATGGCTACTTATCCCCTTCTCTTTTTGGGAGTTTTAAGTCTTTTTTTCTGCAGTCTTCTGTTGAAATTCTCTCCTGAGGTCTCTGGTTGCTTTGTTTCCTTTTGTGGCATTTGGGTTTTCATCTTGCATTTTAGCTTTCTAAATTATTATGCTTCCTGACACCATTAAGTTGGGATAAGGCTTTTTTGTTGTTGTTAGAATTAGGATAATAAAAACATAGTAGTGACTCTTTTCCCAATATATGCAGAAATAATGGACTTTGGTTATCCTCAAAATCTTTCTCCAGAAATTTTGAAGCTTTACATTACCCAGGAAAGAGTCCGCTCACCGTTCCCATCCAAGGTTAGTTTTTGAGATATGTACGTACAATCTTAATCTCCCTGATTCAACATGTCTGTAGGTTGTTTCCTAGGCCTAAGATCTCTGCAATATGTGGTTAATTTTTATAATGATGAATGATCTGTTTTGTTGTGGAAGTCTAGCATTTGATACATACATCTTACAGGGATCTATCTGTTTTAGCATTCTTTTGTGTAATACATGCAATGATATAACTATTTAAGTAGACTTCCATGCATGCCTTAATGCATGTGCATGTATGCTGAAGATTCTCTAATCGGTGTTTGGCCATATTTAAAAAAAAAAAAAAAAAAAAAAAAAAACCAAACCAGTTCCTAATGCTACTCTACAAGTTACAGGTGCTGTAGGCTGGCGAAGGGAAGGTCTTGTTTATAAGAAGAATGAGGTGGTTTTATTTTCCTTTCCTTTTCCATGATAACCTCTACAATGGGAATGCGGTGTGCTGGATGTTTACCCTTGCGTGTTACAGGTATTTCTGGACATCGTAGAAAGTGTCGATGGAGCTCCAAGATGTTTATTTAGTCCTTGCACAAGCACAATACACTTCTTTTGATAAACTGTATACATTCGTATATTATATTATATATATATATATATATGTTTTTCTTCTTAATCTCGAAAATATTGGTGATGGCAGGTGGCGTTCTGCGTTGTGATGTGACTGGGAAGGTCCTCATGAAGTGCTTCCTGTCTGGCATGCCTGATTTGGAGCTAGGATTAAATGATAAAATTGGTCTTGAAAAGGATTCACAACTTAAATCCCGAGCTGGTAAAAGGTAGCTTTTGGGGATAAAGCTGCCTTACCCATTATGGATTTTATATATTAATATATTTATTAACCTTTCCAAATTTGATGATTCTTATATTTATTTATTTTCGTGACAGAGTTTTGCTAGCTTAATATAACAGGTCTGAGCTGGTTAATGATCAAAACTCAACTGGCAGTAGCTTCTGGGATCTTAGAATTGCACTGTAAATCTAGGACTGAAATTTAAATCCCACCAATGGGATGTGATCTCTTATAACTGATGGGGGATGTCTACCAGCAATCCAAACCAACATAACTTTCTGAACGCCCTGTGTATCAGTTTCATGCCTTGTTGCAATCAGAAACATATGGTCCAGAAACTTGAAATCAGTTGTTATCAAACCCATCAGAGCCAGCTCCAGAGGACTTAGCAGTTCTCATATGTGATGCCAATTGCCATCGCCTTCAACTGCAATTCAAATCTCTTGGTGTATTCCATTGGCCTTGACTTGCAGCAAAGATTTGATGAGCCTTCTACCGCGAAACACCATTCCATGTCAGTCAAGCATCCATATCAGATTTGTTTCTGGTTGTGAGGAAGAGGATGTATCACCAAGCATATTGGGGGATGCCAAAAAGAGTCACCCGCTTCTTGGCATGAGCTTTTAGAACCAAGGTGGCTAAAGAAATTCAAAGCCATTAAATCTAAGGGATTCATCCTTCAAGACCTTGAAAGCAACTCCACTTACTGATATTTTTTTCTGGGTGAATAAGAAATTCATTCCAAGGAGGGAGAGAAAGGGGGGGGGGGGGGGGGGAA
>NW_024870488.1:139740-171339 GCF_013358625.1 Macadamia integrifolia
GGGAATACAACCCCTAAGGGAAAAAGAAGTCCAACAAAGGAAAGCTACATCCTAGGAGGGGAAGGAGGAGACATAAGGGGGCTGGGGAGATTCAAGGAAGAGATTGCGGATATTCTTGGAAGTGTTGGCCACAGGGGAAGGCGGCATCAAAGCGAGCTTGGATGAGACCTTGAAGTAGATGGCATTCCAAATCTTGTCAAAAGACCTAGAATTGGAAGTCCATCTACGAAGGTTGCGCTCCATCTAGATATGAGAAATGGTGGCTCCAAAAGCGAGCTTCCTAGCAGTATCACCATAGTTTTTAAGGCGTTGATGCTGTCTAGAGATGGTAAGGCAGTGCTCCGCCTTACGTGAAGTGGCGCCTTATGATTTTTTTTTTAAATACATTTTAAAATTACTTGATGAAGATTCTGAATATAGATTTTTTTTATTGGTAGGTGTATGGTTTTGTTAATACTTGAGATGTATGAGATCAACTTTACTCTAGCAAAAATAACAAAAAAAAAAAAAAAAAAAAAAACAAAACAAAAACACGATTCACAAACAGGGTTTGGATTTTGTCAAGGATTTTAAGAAAGGGCTTTGACAAGGAATCAAGGAACAATGAAGAGCCACTGATCCAGGCGACTATTTTGCTCCGGCAGCGGTGAGCTTCATTCTTCTTTGACAGGAGTAGAAATACAGTGGATGACCTTAGGGCTTAGGCACTCATTTTGGGATCATAGAGGTAAGTATAATAAATACTTGTATTTTTTATGTCTTCTTTTCTTTATATTTATAATTTTGTTTCATAATTATGTATTTATATTATATGTTAATATGTTATGATGATTGAATATTGATGATTGATGTTTGATGATTGATGATTGATGAAGATGAACTTAGTTTATTTATTTTATTGATTTGTTTTCTTGATGAATATCTTACATTGGTATGAATATGAACCTTTAGTATTTATTTAATATATAAGTAATAAGATTCAACTAGGATTTGAGCCAAATAGATTGATTTTGTAAAAAAATTATACAAGAACGCTATAGTTGATAAGGCGACGCTTTATGCCTGTCTTATTGCTAAGGCACTCCGAAAGACCCTCAAACGCCTCCGTCGCCTTACCGCCTTAAAAACTATGGGTGTCATAGATGGTGTTCCTAGCGAATGTCAATCCAAATCCATTCACGGGAAAGGGGAAGGGGGTTTGAAAAGAAGGCCAGCAGAGGGCAATGACTTTTTTCCAAATGGAAGAGGAGAAGGGACATTTAGAGAAGAGATGGTCAAAGTTCTCGAGGCCATTCCAGCAAAGGCAACCTGGAGGAAATGAGAGGGAGGCCAAGATAGGTAACCGTGAGGGAACCCAGGGAGAAGCCGATGATGAGCAAAAGATTAGCTTTTGTGCTGGTGGAGACTCCAGAGTGGAAGATATTGGATTTGAGGAGGTTAATACGGAGGCCAAAGATGGACTCAAAAAGATGGAGGGAGGATAGCATGGACTCGATGGATCAGTGGTCAGCTTCGGAAAAGATCATAAGGTTAGCTTTGGAAAATGATCAGCTTTGAAAAAGATCATAAGGTCATCCGCAAAAGCCAAAAGGGTGAGGCCAATGGATTTGCATTTGGGAATTGGAGAGATGAGGAGATCATCAGTTTTGGATTAAAGGGATCTGGGTAGGATCTCCAGAGCTAGAGGGAAGGGGAGGGGGGAAAGGGGGCACCCTTGCTTGATTCCAACTGAAGAGCCAAAGTGACTGGCAGGGGAGCCATTAACAAGGACCGAAAGAGAGGAGGAACAGATGCAGGCATGGATCCAATCCACAAAGGGGAGAGGGGAAGGACATGGCGAGGAGAACACGAAAGATGAAGTCCCAGCAAATGGAGTCAAAGGCTTTGTGGATATTAATCTTGAGAAGGGCGGAAGGAGAATGGGGTTTGCAGTCAAAGCCTCGCATGATCTCATGACAAAGGATAATATTATCCGAAATGCTTCTACCAGATATAAAGGTAGACTGGTTAAGACTAACCAGGGAGTTAATCAACTTCTATCAACTTCTGGATACGAGTGGCCAGAATTTTGGCAATAAATTTGTATAAAAGGTTGCACAAGGAGATGGGCCTAAACTCAGGTAGGGAGGATGCCCCCTCCTTCTTGGGGATGAGACAGAGGAAGGTATGATTGATGCCTTTGATCTGAGAGGGATTAAGGAAGAAGCGTCTGATAGCTGAGATTAGTTCAGACTCGATTAAATCCCAACAAAGGTTGAAAAACCCATGCTAAACCCATCCGGGCCAGGGGTTTTGTTGGACTTATGAGAAAGGATGGCTGCGTGGATCTCCTCATCAGAAGGGATGGCATGGAGGAGGGGAAATAGATCCGGGGGGACCGACTTGTTGAGAAGTGGGGGACGGGAAGGGGCGGGGTGAGGGGGGGCAGAAGATGTTCTTAAAGTAAGAGATAGCCTTAGCCTTGATATCCTCTGGGTTGAGAAGAATGTTCCTAGAGGCGTCCAGGAGATGGGGAATGGAGTTGAGATTGGTATTGGGTTTAAGGGATTTGTGGAAGAAGGCCGAGTTAGAGTCCCTAAGCTCGAGCCATTTGATAAGGGATTTTTTGCTTGAGGAAACTCTCTTCCTGGGCGAGCAGGGAGGATAGCTCAGCTAAAAGAGAATGCTCCTTGAGGGCAAGGTCAGGGTTGTGAAGGTCCAACTGAAGACGGGATTGGGTTAGGGCAAGCTTGTCTTTTCAAGAGGAGACACGAGTCGAGATAACCCCAAAGGTGGAAATGTTCTAGGCCTTAAGGTCAGACTTCACATTCCGCAACTTATGGGCAAAGGCAATGAGGGGTGAGTCAAAGGAATGAACGGGCTTGAGCCAGGCAGAGTGAACAATAGACAGGAAACACAGTTGGGATGTCCATATGTTAAAGAATTTAAAAGGCTTGGGACTGAAGGAGACATAGGGCTGAACAAAGAAAGAGATGGGGTTGTGGTCGAAGATAGAGGGGGTGTCAAAGGAAGAGTGAGAGGAGGGAAAGTAAGAGAGCCATGCCTCATTAACCAAGACCCTATCCAGCTTGCAAGCAATGGGATCAGGGCCAGATATCCTATTGTACCAGGAGAATTTTAGGCAAGACCATCTAAGGTCATCAATACCGATATCCTCAAGACAAGAATTGAAGGAGTTCACCGAGTTAGAATCAACGGGCGAGCCACCAAGCTTTTTATGGCTATAATGCACCACATTGAAGTCACCTCCCCATCCCCATAGGGAGGAATTAACCCCAAGAGCAAGGGATCTCAGATTGTTCCAGAGGTAGGATTTATCAAAGGTACGGTTGAGGCCATAGATTAAGGAGAAGGAGGGGCCACTATTAGGGTGGGAGATGGAAAGGTGGATTAGCTGGGGAGAGAAGACAGGGGTAAGCTGAATCTTAGAAGGTTTCCAGAGGATCCAGATGTGGCCATTGGGACAAGAGGAATAGTTGGAAAGTAAGGACCACGAAGGGGCAATTAAGGAAACGATGCGGCAGACATTTGGTTCCGAGACTCGTCTCAAGGAGGTAGCAAAGGTGGTCTCAAGAGTCCTTAAGACAGGAGTAGATTTTCATATGCTTAGCCAGCGAGTTAAGCCCCCGAACAATCCAGATGGACCAATAATTCATGGAGGGTGAGAGTGGTGGGGGCAACTAGGCAACAGGGGAGGCTGGGTAGGAGGCAGATTTGCATTTGCACCTGTGGTATTCTAGAAGAATGGGAGAATGGGGGGAGGTAAGGATGGCAATCGACTTGGGAAGAGGAGGGGGAGGGGGATAAGGATGGGGGGAGGGGGTGCCGAAGGTTTGTTCTTCTGCTTTCTGGAGCTAGAGGTTTTGGAATGAAGGATGGACTTAATGGATGATCCAATGAATGGATTAGCCAAGATAGATCTGTGTTGCTTCATATCTCTGGAGCTCTTTGATTTTCTCTAAGGAGCAACCGAAGGTGATGTATCAGGTTGTAGGGACCTAGTGTCCTGGTGGGTGCTAACAAATGTTGCAGCCGTTGGAGAAGATACGGCATGGCCTACCTTAGGGAAGCTACAACAGGGGTGTCCGCAGTTATCACAGCAGGAGATATTGGAGAAGACAAAGCATGGCCCTGTTGTAGGGAAGCTACAGCAGGGAAAGATGTTAGAGCCACGGAGTGGCCCTACCGAAATGAAGGTACAGCATAAGGGCGGTCACAGATGTTACAACAAGGTAAGTTGGAGAAGAGTGGCCCTGTCGTAGGGAAGCTATACCAGGGGAAGATGCATAAGCCATGGCATGGCCCTATCATAGGGAAGCTACAATAGGGGAGGGAGATATAGCAGCATCTTGTGGTAAGGGAGCAGATGCCGGAGGAAAGCGGAGAAGAAGGGGGAGCCAAAAATGATCAACAAGAAGCATTGGGGCGGTAGGGGACAGTCAAGGGGAGACGGGTATAAAAGATAGGTAATTAGGCCATGGTGGATTGGTTGGGTCGGTGATTTGCTAAATGCCTATGGATAAGGTCTAGATGGGCCGAGGCCCAAGGGGGAAAGGAAGGGGAGTTTGACGGGCCCGAGAAGTGGATAGGCCCAGGATTATAAAGGGGAGTATGGGCCGAGGGGGTCATAGAGCTAGAATCCAGAAAGGCATAGGCCATAGAGGGAAGCCTAAGACTAGAGACCAACATTGGATGGGCCTGAGGGGAGGGGGTTGGGAGAAGCCCAACAAGGATAGGATTAGAAGAAGGGGGAGTGGGGGAGGAGGGGAGAGAAGGAAGGGCGATGGGAGGAGGGCTATTAGATGGCAGGGTCGAAGGTGAGAGGTGGCGAATAGGGAATGTTGGTGATGGGTGACATTGCTCAAAGGAGGCAGGGGAGCTGGCACAGAGAGCCGAGAAAGAGTTATGCCCAACAGTTAATGATCGGAGGTTCGAGGAGGTAAGCCTTGTGGGAGCCTAAGAGGAGGCAGGTACCTTTGATGCACGGAGACACCAAGATTTGCTTTAGCCACAGCGGTGAGAGTTGTCGAGATCAGATTTGGAACGTCTATGGTGTGAGAGATCAGGCGATCCAACCTTTCATCTTCAGTGTGGAGGCCCATACTTTCAATGATAGCAGGGGGCACAAGTTTTGATGTTGGAGCATTTTTAAATGGCCCAACAACCCAGTCCAATAAGGCCACAAGCCTAAGCCAAATGATCGAAGCTGGAAATAAAAGTTACAGTCCAGGATTTTGGGGTAACTTCACGGAGATACCCGAACCAACTCAGAAAGAACTAGAAGTCGTGTCAAATATGGATAGAAATATCTAGAAGCCTATTTTCCAACAAAGAAAATGGTGCATCATTTGTTATTTTCTAGAAGAAGTTATGGCCGTTTTGGTAAAGTGCGTCTGGGCTGCTGCAAACTCTTAGAAGTCCGAAATTCATCTTTTTACCCTAACTTCCATTCACATTCGATTCTATAACTTCTTGGGCACTTCAACCATTATATTTCTAGACTCTTCAAGATGTGGAAATTTCTTTCAAGGTTCCCAAGTCCTTTCCTATTGGATAGTTGTTTGTCTTCCCCATATTTGTGTTTTCCAATTAGTTCTTGGAAATTGCCTATGCTTGGAAGGTTGTTCCATGCTCATCTATATAAAGCCTACACCAATGAATGGAATAAAACATACTTGGAGTTTATTCATAATTTAGCCATTGGCCTTTGAGAAGTAGATCTTCTTGAGTTCTCTTATCCCTTAGGTGGATTTCCTTTGGGTGGCAAGTTCTTTTTTTCTTTTGAATTGATCACTTGTGTTACGTCCTAATCCTCTAATTTTCCGATGTCAAGTTTGGAGTAGTCTTGCGAATGGTGGCCAAATACTTTGCACGCCAAGCAATGAGGCAGAACCCAATCATAGTAGATTTCTTGTGTGAAGGAGTGACCTTCTTCATCCTTAATTATAATAGATGAAGGTGGAGTTGATTCAGCGGAGACTTTGACATATTCTTGTAAAGGAGAGGCTGTGACGATTTTTAGTTCTTGAATCTGCAAAGAGGGGATTGCCGATGACCGAACCAAGGAGGCTGAGGCCTTTTTCTCCCAAGTAGTGGAGAGGCAAGTTAGGGAAGGCGACCCAGAGTGGGATGGAGCTGTAGTCCAATTTGTGGAGATGTATGAACTGATTCCACTGTCTAAGGAAGATTTGTTTCTTCCCTACCTGCTAAGGACCACCTTCAAGGGCCAGGAGCATGCTTTGTTCATCGGAAAAATTGAAGAGGAAGACTCCATTCTCGAGGACATGAATTTCTAGGGAAGGGGAGTGCCATTGAGCGCAAAGGGAGCACTTGAAGATGGGGAAGGGGGGGGCTACCAATGAAATGCCCAACAAGAAAGAACCTCCATTTCGAAATCTCAGAGTCAAGGTAATTAGCAGGGCAAAATCTAGTCTTCTTATCACCAAGAAGGGAGGGGCAAACAAAGTGTAGGGGAAGGCAGTCAAAGGTACGAAGGATGGAGCTCCAAGACTTGGAGCCAGAGGGGGAAGGAAGGGGGGATGAGGGAGGAGGACAAGGGAGGGAGTACGGGAGAGGCGTAGGAGGAAGGGGGAGGGAGGGAGGAGGGATGGGAGAGCGGAGCAACTAAAGGGGGGTAAGGGCTGGGGGAGGATGTAGAGGCCATGAGTCAAACTACAACATTAAGGGAGGAGGGAGGAGGGAGGAGGGAGGAGGACAAGGGAGGGAGGACGGAGAAGAAAAAATCATCCACTTCTGATATTGAAGACATCAAGGGAAGCAAAATAACTGACCTTCCTTTCAAGACCTGAGCATAGATGTCCTACAGGAAGACTTCTTTTTCCACAACACCATCTTCTAAAACTTTTGACTATTAAAATTCCTTGATCTGTATTAAAGAAGTGATATAAATTGGGTATACGGCTAGAATTGTCTTATAGGGGTATTTCTATCGTGTACTCAATTCTGTTCCACTCTATACTATAAATAAAGGAGGCCTGTGTCCATTAGACACAAGTCATTCACCACATTCAACATAATATCAGAGTAGGGATCCAAACCCTAGGGCTCTCGCCTCTCCTTTCTCGCCTAGAGATCAGTGCCTCTCTTTCTTGCCTCCCTCTCTCTGTGGCTACTCTCTAAACCACCGAGAGCCTCCTCTCACCTCTCCAATCCTCTTTTGGGTTCTCAGATCCACCCGTCTAATGATTTGAGGGACACATACTCTCTTTTTTATCTATTGAAGTTCAGGGTTTCCAGCCTGCTGGATTTTTGATGGAAGGGTTGTTCTACTCTCTCCTTTGCATCAGTTTACTATAAGGATGCATGCTTCTTGTTCTATTTACTTGCTTCATTATGGCTATTAGCAATATTTTTTTGTCTCCGGCAACCCATACAGGAAAAATCGATTAAATAAGGGTTTTAACACTTTATTGATTATTGCCTTTCAGGTCTTTTTCCTGCTTTTTGGGTGTTGCTGCCTCTTGCGATTTGTGCTTCAGGACCTTAGGGGTTGTATTAGCCCTTTGCTTCATCCCTGTAAGACTCTTTGTGGTCTTTCACAATGTCTGATGTTTCGACTATCTCTTCTAGTAGTAATGGGAACTCTTCTGGCACCTTTTCCTCTTTTATTATGCGTGATATTTAGCTTGACGGTGCCAACTATCTGATGTGGTCATGCTCATGCAACATCTCTATTAAATCCTTTCTTTTCAATGGGTATCTCATAGGGACTGCTAAGAAGTCCCCTAGTACAGGTACGGATGTCAATAAATGGGAATATAAGAGTTCTCTGGTTATGGATTTTTAGGTCAATTCAATGCAGCCATAGATTTCTTGTGGCCATCTTCTCGTTGATTCCACTGCCAAGGTATGGAAGCTACCCAAGACACTTATTCCCAAGTTGGGAAGGATGCATAGGTTGTCAAACTTTGAAAGAGGGTGCATGATCTTAAATAAAAGACCTAAATCTATCACAATACCTATTTTGAGCTAAGGTATCTATCGCAGGAGTTGGACTTCTATGAGGAGTTTCACCCTAAAACACTTGGATGTCAATTCCCAGAAGAGGGAAGACAAGATTCGAGTTTATGACTTCTGGCAGCTCAACGTCGCATACAATCAAATCCATGCCCATGTCTTGAGTCATGATCATTTTCCCATTATAGAGCAGTACTATGGTATAGGTCCAACTTGAAGATAGTCGCCATATTACCATGCTTCCATAGCCAAAACCCTACTCCTCTAGAAAGACCAGCTCTTGTCTCCGGCACTCGAACCATCAGTGACACACCACGGTCTGATGGTTCATGTACCAGAAATCCTGTGAATGTATATTGTGGTAAGGAGCACCATACCAAAGAACACTATTGGAAACTTCATGGCTGCCTTGTTGATGCTTTTGGTAAGGGTCGTGGTAAGAGGCATGGCAACTCCAATCAGACCAACCACACTGAAGTATCTGACTCAGCAGCGCCTGAATGAGATTTATGCTCAAAACCTCTGACAATCTCATGGAAAAGAAGGATGTTATTAGCAATGCTTCTTCTAGAAATGAAAGCTAATCTAATTGGGGCTGACGAGAGTTAATGACAACTTGAATCTGGTTGGCCAAGATTTTGGCAATGAATTTTTACTGGAGGTTGCAAAGGGAGATAGCCTAAAATCTAACATAGCTTGAGTACCATCTTTCTTAGGAATTAGGCAAAGAAAGGTATGGTTGATCCAAATTCCTGCTCCAGATGTCGTTCCCACCCTTTTTTGTTCATTGGATCCACTCTTGCATCTCCTCCCCTCGATTCTCCATCCTTGTTAATAGTAGCCCCGCTAGCTACTTCCCTTCCTTCGTGGGAATCAGACAAGCCCCTCACCGCCTTCCTCTTCTCCCTCACCCTTGAAGTCCTTTCCAAATACATTCAATTAGCAACCGACTAGCTTCTCATCTGTCCCATCCCCAAATGTAAATCCATTCTGCTCACCCACCTTGCTTTTACGGACAATCTCATAATCTTCTCCAAGGCTGATCCACTCTCCATATTCTCAATCATGCCCTCTCTTCACTCCTTCGAGCGCCTCTCAGGCCTCCTCATCAACCTTTTCAAATTCAGCCTTTTCCTATCTGGAGTCTCCGCCTCCACCTAGGCCCTCCTTCTCGGCGTCATGGGGTTCTCAATTGGGACCCTTCTAGTCAAATTCCTTGGCCTCCCCTCATCTCCTCCAGGATCTCTGCCCACCATTGCTCTCCCATGCTTAACCTTTTGAGGAAAAGGCTTTAGGTCTGGAAAGACAAACTCCTTTTGTGCTGGCCGCCTTACCCTTATCCAATCAGTCCTTTAACCCATGTATCTTTATTGGTCTGGCATCTTTGGGGCTCCTGGCCGCCACCATTAAGGCCATCGGGAGTTTATTCTGCTCCTTCATCTGGGAAGGTATGGATACCTCCAAGTTTCTCCATCCTCCAAGTTGGGATAAGATTTGCCTCCCCAAACCTAAAGGAGGCCTCAGTTTGAGGAGGATCAAAGAGGTCAATTCTATTAGAATTCTCAAGCTCATCTGGAAAATTGCCTCCAAGCGCAGGAGCATCTAGGTTGATTAGATTTTTTCTCACCTCATTAAGACCAATTTCCTTTGGATCGCCTCCATCCCCTTGGATTCTTCTTGGATCTGGAGAAAAATGCTTTAATTCCGAACCACTACCCTGTTGCCATCTCCTTCTCCGTTGGTAGCTATCGTTCGACTTCCCTCTGGTTGGACCCTTGGCATCCTTCAGGGATTCTTCTCTCCCTTGTCACCCCCAGAGTTATTTAGTCCTCTAGGATAGACAGATATGCTATGGCCATCTCCATCATTTCCTCTTATGTTTGGTCCCCCGCTCCTCCATCCTCTCGATAACCTTTGGTCTTCCCTACCTCCTCTCCCCTCAGGTCATCAGGGAAGGGAAGACAAATGCATATGGCTTCTCTACTCCATAGGGACTTTTTCTTCTACTTCGGCTTGGGATTTCATCAGATCCATGGGCCTTGTGGCCCCTTGGCTCAAAATAATCTAGTTTAAGGGCCACATTCCCTACCACAGCTTCACAGCTTGGCGCTTTATATCCAACTACCTCTCTACGCAATCCTCCCTTGTCCACCGTCATATCAATGTACCCCCTCTTGTAACCTCTACCAGAGTGGCTCTGAAGAAACCAATCACCTCTTCTTTTCTTGCCCCCTCTCCTCCTCTGTCTGGAAGAGAGTTCTCCATAGTTTTTGGCCGGCCGCAAGACATATTTTACCCTTTGATAGGGAATGGATTTTGGATTGACATGATAGGGTTCATTTATTATACCCTGGGCAAGTTAGCTTTTTGCACCACTATCAACCATCTTTGGATGTGGAGTGAAACATTCACAGATGACTTCCAACTCTCGCTCCTTAGACCAGATTTAGAAAACCATCTATTTTTTATGTTAGCTCCAAGCTCAGATCTCTCCGTCATCGTACAGTTGCAGGTACCCCTAGGCATAGTTATTAAGGTGTCGCTAAGGCATTAAGGCAGTATGGGTAGGCTAAGGTAGTCATGTGAGTTATGGGTTTCACATTAGGTGACCACTTTAATGGATAAGGCAATGCCTTACTACGCCTTAGGATAGCTTATTGTGTCTCATGACCAAGGCAGACGTCTTTTATGTTTTTTTTTTTTAAATGTATTACCATAGATTCTATATATTTTCTTGTGATTGACAAATCTATGGGAATTTTGTGCACTTGAGACTATAGGATCAAGTCTATATAAAGACAAAAATCACATTTGTGGTTGAACAAATCACAAATCGAAAAATCCTTTTGGCTATTTTTTTTCTTCATTTAGGAGAACTAGGTGATGTAGATCAAAGCTTGAAGAAGAAGACAAAAACAAGAGTCAGAAATTACTGTTCATGAAACACTGTTCACATGAACAGTACTCAGAAATTAATGTTCACATGAACGAAAACTTAGAAATTACTGTTCACGTGAGTAACTAGTGTTACTGTTCATGTGACACAGTGAACAGTAAAGTGGTTCCATATTTCATATTTCAAATTCCTATTTAGATTAGTTAGTTTCTATTTACTTCATGAGCAATATAGTCAAGTTAGTTTCCTATTTTGTTAGTCAAAGGAGTTTCTATTTTGTAATTTAGATTAGTTTCCTTTGTGTTTAATTGTTAGTTTCTAATTTATTCTTACTTGGTTAGCAAGTTAGACGCAAATTAGAAAGTTCTATTTCAGTCTATTAGTTTCTTTTTTTTATTGTGTCTTTATGTCCAGGCAATGTAAGGCTATTTAAAGCCCATCAATTATAATGAGAAGGGAGATTTTTTAGTTAAACAAAAAAAGATGGCTTACGCTATTGTGTTGTGGTATGCGGTTGAGTGAGATGCCCTAGGTGAGATGCCTAAACCCAAGGGGTAAGATACCCATTCCATTATTTTCTTTCACCATTCTCAACCCTCCATCGAATTCTCTTTTTGTTTTCTTATTTTTTTTTATTTGTCTGCTGTGAGAGAATGTTTGAGAGCTAGGACCAAGCCTATTGGAGGACATCTTCTCTATTCAGCCATAATTTCAGATCCCTGCTTGGGATTTGGATCACTTGTGATTCTAGTTCTACATTATTTGGTATCAGAACCTAGCTAGAGCAAGGATGGAGCCGCGTGATTTTCATGAGGAAATTTCTTCATACATCTTCCTTGAATGGGTATATGAATTGAACAAGTACTTTGACAACTACAACTTGACAGAGATGCAAAGAATTTTATATGTTTGCTCCTAGATGAGTGATTGTATTTGAATACAATGGAGAGTCCGTGAAAGGTAACTTCAAGTTCAAGGACGTGAGCCTAAAACGTGGGAAGAGATGCAGTACGAGTTGACGAACATGTACCTGTCTAAGCATGAATGAAGGATGTACTTCCCTCCACTAGATTCTAAAAGCCACTCTCAAGTCACAAGATTGCTATTGTCGAGGGAGGTAGTCAGTGATGTTCCTATTAGAGAGATTATTATGGATGAAGTCAAAAGAAACATAGTCACAATTATAGAAAAAGATATCGAACCCAAGGAGAATGGTGGTTCAACATCTATGATGCCTGTGAACAGCAAAGAAGAAGATCTTAAAGGGTTCGAGATTGAAGTAATGGTTGACAAAATCATTGAAGAGACTATGAACTACAAGGACAAGGGACTAGAAGAGCACGTAGAGGAATTGCTAGAAGACGACCTAATGTAGGACTAGATTTGATAAGTCAAACTGGACCTGAACTGCAAGAACTTTTAAACCAAAGAACAACCGTAAATCAACCCCAAACACTTGTACGAAAAATCAGATTATAAAAGACAATAGGCTATCGATCTCAAATCAGTAGATGTTCTTAGAACAGATCAATATAGCTAATAACATGGACTAATAAGTAATTTAAATAGGTTCAAATCAACTGTAAACACTAAACCATAGGTCAAAGAAACCATAGGAATTAAATCAGACCTATCGACATATGTTATGGACAACACAGGTTACTAAAAGTTGAAAAGAAGGAGATTTTTATTAACTCCAATATGGCTGGTCAGAACCAGATTAAAGCAGGGCCGATCCTTGCCCAGGTGGGGAGGAATGATCGACCAGAACTATGGGCCAAAACAGGACTTAAATTGCTACAGACAGCAGAGGTCGATTATGAGTTCTGCAGGAATTTCTAGGCAGAATTTAAGAAAGTAAATCTTGGTTTGTTTGGTAGTAGTAGAACCTTGATAATAAAGCTTGAAAAGAGAATAATAAAAAACTTGAAAGGAACCTCTTGAACTTAATGCGCAAAGAGTCAATTGGATCAAACACCAATTCTTTTAGCCTTGATCAAACACAAGACCAATCTCCATAGAGAAGACAATTGCAGCAACCATTAGTTCTTTTGTTTCATAAAATCATTCTTGGCTTAGAAGCCCCCTCTTCTTATTTATAAGAATGATGGGGGGTTACATAAAATAGAAACTAACTTTAGTTTCAAAAAACTGAAATAGAAAACTAAAAATTAGAAACTCACCTAATTACTAAAACTGAAAATAAAAACTTACAAAATAGAAAGTCCTTTAGTTACTAAAACTGGAAATAGAAACTAGGAAATAAGAAGTACTGAAATTAGAAAATAATTAGAGTGATGCGGATCCAGGTCGCAAGGACATGAATCGGATCACTTAGGACCCACAATAAAGTAATAAAATTAAAATATAAAGAGTAATGGCAGTTCTATAAATAAACTGAACTTTAAGGGAATGGCAGAGTTGTAAATAAATAGAAATTATAATGAGCTACTTGGGAGATGGGACATAAAGGGGATTAACAGTTATCTGGTGGGGATAAACTAGGAAACAAATAAAAATATGGGAGATGGGAGAATTAAAGGAAAACAGAAGGGTATAATAGGAAATCAGAATAAAAGAGATTTAATGAGTAACTCAAGATTATGTTGGGTTGTCTTCAACCTCTAGACAGCTACACAAGAGGTGGTAGAACAGAGAACAAAAAAGAGAAGGAATTCCCTCGATTCTGTCACAACTTGGTCTAATACTTCAAGCAAATAATCGCCACAACTTGCCCTCCCAAGAACATGAAGACTTAACCTGAAAGAACCTGCAATGAGAGTGATTGGGGGACCTGAACCAGATCTGGAGGTAGGTGAATGTCGGTTTTGGCTGCTGTGGATCTCAAAAATCTGAAGCTCTTTCGATCTCAGATTCAAATATCTAAATTGCCTTAGGGCTTGCTACTACTCCTCCAAGTCTCAAACCAACATCTATGGTTATGAAGGAGATCGGCTCACCTGTTTGGTACTGCAAGTATCGCCTAGAAACAGAAGGGGAAACCAGAAAATAATAAAGGAAGAAAAAGGAAGAAGAATAAATAAGGCAGAAGTGGAAGAAGAAGAAGATGAGAAGGAGATCAGGGAGGGGTCAAAAGAAGGACACCCACAGAAGCCATGGTTCTCACCCAAAAGAAATCTTTCATGTTCAAATCTTCAAAAACTAAAACTGAAATTTCATAATGTCTTACATGACTACTTAAAGGAAAAATCAAAGCAATTAATGGAAACTACTTGAAAGGAAACTACTTTAAAATTAGAAGTTAACTAACCCTAAAAGAAATTGTTTCTAAAATAAAAGGAAATCAAATCACAAGACAATTTTTCTTAAATTAGTCGCCCAACTGCATCATAGAGGACTGAAATTTGAAACTAAATAATAATGTAATAGCTCCATCAATCCCCAACTAAAAAGGAAACTAATTAGTAATCCCATACTGAATCTTAGAGCCCCTCTTTTATACCCATAAAAGTGGCCCAATACACCAAACCACATGGACTGAAGGCCCAACACATATACAACCCAACCCTAGGCTTATTCCTATAAAACAAGCCTATTTTGGTTATTAATCTGAGTCAACTCTCTCCATCTTGAAAATATTCGTCCTCGAATTTTACAATGATGAGGTGGGAACAATATGTGAATAGCAGCCGTAACTGTTACCAAAATAGAATTTAGGTTGCTTGTAGACTTTTGGAAGGTAGTCTTCAAGGCATGGAGCTTTTTCTTCAAAGAACCATGATGGCATAACAAACCCTATATGCTCAACCTCTGAACCAATACCAACTGTGAATGTTGTGCGCATAGAGTCGTCAATGTTGGTAACCTTTTCATCAAGGATTGGAACAAACTCTTTCTTCTCATCATGAATCTCAAAGACTTGTTGTGTTCTTTCAATCACTACCTCATCTTCCACAGCTTCATTCTTGTCTACTATGCTCTCTTCAATGTAGAACTCTTCAGTGGAATCTTCTATCTCTTGACCTTCTGTCTTTAAAGTTTCAAGAACTATTTATTCAATGTGACCCTTGACTTCAAGTTCTTTTGGTTTGAATAGAGGTATCTTCACTTCACATAGAGGAGATGTGGCTCTTGGGGGTATTGATAGCGGCTGAAAATTTTTTCTTAACCTCCCTAGCTTGATGATTAAACCTTCTACCTGTCTGTGCTATGAGTTCCTCCATTTGAAGAGCCTTGTCAAAGTAATCTCTCATTGTATATACATCAGAAACACCAATTCCTTTATTAATTTCAGCTCGCAATCCCAGTCGAAATCGAGAAAGTAAAGGCCTTTCACTATCCCTTATGCCTTTACGAGAATAAAGTGCATTAAACCTATTCATGTACTCTGCAATAGACATAGTCCCTTGACGAAGAGAATTTAGCTGGTCTTGTATGCGATCTCTGAAGTTGCTTGGCAAGTATTTGTCAGATAGCTTAAGCTTCATTCCCTCCCAACCAGTAGGTTCTCTACCGTAATCTTCTAATTCATGTTCATAGGTCCTCCACCAATCACAAGCACCCTCAACTAGCTTATCATGAGCTAGTTTCATCTTTCACTCCTCAGGTAGATTATAGTAGTAAAAATAGTCATCTAAAGCAGCTACCCAATCATAGAACAATTGGGGGTTATGTTTACCATCAAACTCCTTCAGATCGAGCTTGACCTTCTATGAATCTCTAGAGTACCTCTGATATATGGGATGTTCAGTCTCAAAGTTAGCCCTTATGTGTTCTTCAAAAGTAGGTTGCGCTAGAGGAACCCTCCATGGCCCTCTCAGATTAGGGTATGCTCTCTTTTCAGCCAACTGAGTAGCTATATTCAATGGGATTTCCACTTTGGGTGTTGTACGTGAATCACTGATAGGCTGTTGTGGTGGGGTCTCTATAGTCAACAACCTTGTATTCAGTTTAATTTTCAATTCAGCCTGCAAGGCTTGCTGTTTAGCCTTCATCTCAGTTCTTATATTCTGTAACATCTCCATAAGAGAAGTTAGGGTGGGGGTGTTGTTCTCATCCATGCACTGATACCACTTAATGTAGGACTAGATTTGATAAATCAAACTAGACCCAAACTGCAGGAACTTTTAAACCAAAGAACAACCATAAACCAGCCCCAAACACTTGCACAGAAAATTAGATTATAGAAGATAGCTGACTAAACAAGATCATGTTATCGACCTCAAATCAGTAGAGGTTCTTAAAACAGATCAATATAGCTAATAACAGGGACTGATAAGTAATTTAAATATGTTCAAATCAACTGTAAGCACTAAGCTATAGGAATTAAATCAGACCTATTGGCATATGTTCTGGACTACACAGGTTACTAAAAGATAAAATGAAGGAGATTTTTATTAACTCCAATATGGTTGGTCAGAACTAGATTAGAGCAGGGTCGATCCTTTCCTAGGTGGGGAGGAATGATCGACCAGACCTATGGGCCAAAACAAGGACTTAAACTGCTACAGACAGCAGAGGTCGATTATGAATTTTGTAGGAATTTGTGGACAGAATTTAAGAAAGTAAATACCTGATTTGTTTGGCAGTAGTAGAACCTTGATAATAAAGCTTGAAAAGAGAAGAATAAAACACTTGAAAGGAACCTCTTGGACTTCACGCCGTAAAGAGTCAATTGGATCAAATACCAATTCCTTCAGCCTTGATCAAACACAAGACTAATCTCCATGGAGAAGACAATAGCAGTAGCCATTAGTTCTTTTGTTTCATAAAATCATTCTTGGCTTAGGAGCCTCCTCTTCTTATTTATAATAATGATGGGGGGTTACGTAAAATAGAAACTAACTTTAGTTTCCAAAAACTGAAATAGGAAACTAAAAATTAGAAACTCACCTAATTATTAAAACTGGAAATAGAAACTAGGAAATAAGAAGTAATGAAATTAGAAACTAATTGGAGGACTAAAATTAGAAACTAAATAATAGTCTAATAAGCCCATCAATCCCCAACTAAAAAAGAAACTAATTAGTAATCTCGTACTAAATCTTACAGCCCCTCTTTTAGACCCATAAAAGTGGCCCAATACACTCCAAACCACATGGACTGAAGGCCCAACACATATACAAACCAACCCTAGGCTTATTCCTAATAAAACAAGCCTATTTTGGTTATTAATCTGCATAAGGACGAAAAGGAGATTTTATTAACTCCAATATGGCTGGTCAGAACCAGATCAGAGTAGGATCGATCCTTGCCTAGGTGGGAAGGAATGATCGACCGTGCATCACGACCCTATGGACACATCCGTATACATTGAAGTTGAGCTTGTGGAGTTTGTCATCCCCTTGAAGTACCTTGAAGAGCATCAACCGTGCCTATATGACTAAATCCATATAATCAAGAAGCTACCTTAATTTTTCTACGACTTGAAAATGGATGTGCATCATGTTATAATCACCCTCACACTCTACAAAATTCGAGGACGAAATTTTTTTAAGAGCGGGCAAGTTGATGCAGATCAAAGCTTGAAGAAGAAGACAAAAACAAGAGTAAAAAATTACTGTTGATGAAACACTATTCACGTGAACATTAACTCAGAAATTACTGTTCACGAACAATGTCACGTGAATAGTAACTCGTGTTATTGTTCACGTGAATGTAAAGTGGTTCCATATTTCATATTTTAATTTCGTATTTAGTTTAGTTAGTTAATATTTACTTCGTGAGCAATATAGTCAAGTTAGTTTCCTATTTTGTTAGTCAAAGGAGTTTCTATTTTGTAACTTAGATTAGTTTCCTTTTGTGTTTAATTGTTAGTTTCTAATTTATTCTTACTTGGATAGCAAGTTAGACACAAATTAGAAAGTCCTATTTCAGTCCATTAGTTTCCTTTTTTATTGGGTCTTTATGTCCAAGCAATGTAAGGCTATTTAAAGCCCATCAATTATAATGAGAAGGGATATTTTTTAGTTAAACGGAAAAAGATGGCTTATGCTATTGTTTTTTGGGATGCGGTTGGGTGAAATGCCCTAGGTGAGATGCCTAAACCTAAGGGGTGAGATACCCATTCCATTATTCTCTTTCACCCTTCTTAACCTTCCATCGAATTCTCTTTTTGTTTTCTTATTTTCCTTTTTTTGTTTGCTATGGAAGAGTGTTTGAGAGTTAGAACCAAGCCTATTGGAGGACATCTTTTCTATTCAACCATAATTTCAGATCCTTCCTGGGATTAGGATCACTTGTGATTCTATTTCTACATTACTAGGGCATCAATGTTCCTTCCTCCATCTTATCCAGCTCTGGCGACTCTCCTCCAGTGGTTCTTCCTCCGACGAGTTTTCCTTGGGCCATTCCAGCTCCGGCAAGGTACTCTTTTTCTTTTTCCAGTTCTTTGTTCCTGAACGAAGATCTCTTTCTCATCTGATTTTTCTTCTTCTTTCTTTCTATTCCTCTTCCCTTAATCCCTTCTTCTTCTTCCCATTCAAACGAGACTTCCCCTCTATTCTTTCATTTTTCTTCTTCTTTCGTGGTTTTCTTTTCTCATTCTAGCAATACTAACCTTAGTTACAACCCTAGTTAGACTGACAGGAATAGAACTATGGTAGATGACCTTAGGCACTCATTTTGGCATCATAGAGGTAAGTATGATAAATAGTTTTTTTGGGTGAATAAATAAATTCATTGCCAAGAGAGAAAACATACAACCCCAATAAAAAAAGGGGGGGGGGCAGAAGAGATTACAGACTCATAGATGAGGGGCATTCCTAATGATGGAGCTAGAAAGCTCCCAGGAGTTTACAATATGACAATCCCCAGGGGAGGGGTTACATTGAGTAGAGAGACGAGCAACCTTTCCCTTAATATCAAAGGAGATGGAGTTCCAAATATTATCCAAGGAATGACAATTGGAGGTCCATTTCCTATGGTTTCTTACCATCCAAATCTGATTAATGGTGGAGTAGAAGGCGAGTTTTCCCACAAGGTCACATATTGATTTCCCTTGGAAAGTCATAACCATCCAGATCCATTTCCTATGGAAGGGGAGGATTCTTCTATTTGTTGGCCAACATTTGGAGAGGACACCCTTCCATATGGAGTTGGAGACAGGGCAAGAAAAGAGAAGGTGGTCAATATCTTCTGGTTCGGTCCCACAAAGAATGCACATAAGGTCTACTTGGATTCCTCTGAGTATCAACATGGCGTTGTGGGCAAGGAGTTGGTGAAAGCTCTCCAGGCTGTGAAGCTTTGGTAGGGAATGTGGTGAGGGAACCATATATGTCTGTGCCAAGGAGAGACTTGCCTATGGGTTCGGACAAACTCCCAAGCAACCTTTGAGGAGAAAAGTTTAGAGACAGTCGGCAACCAAAGGATGGAATCTTGCTCCTGCCTATACGATAGTTGAACGGGAGGAAGGGTGTTATAAATGCCATCAAGCACGGGCAAGGAGTGGCTTGGGGGGGACCAGCTACCCAAAGAAATGATGTCAGAAACGAGGGCGAGCTTGGGCAGCCCCGAGATTTATATGCTTCTGGCACTAATAGCTTAGAAGAGAATGCCTTTGGGATGCCAAGAGTCTAGCCATAGGAGAGTGCTGGATCCATCTCTAATTTGGGAGGATATGGTTGGAAGGATAGAGGGTCTGATACCCATAATCTTTCGCCAAACCCAAGAGGCATCAACTGGAGTTTTGGCTGTCCAAAAGGAATCCGACTTAAGAAGGTTTGAGTAGACCTAATCAACCTATATACTCTTCTTTTTAGAAATAATTTTCAAGCTAGCTTGATAATACCCACAAGATTGACATCTTTGATCCTTCTCAACCCTAAGCCTCCTTCGGATTTTGGGAGACAAATAATGGGATGAAGTAATTTAGAGCTTTCACTTCCTTTCCAAAGGAAGGCTGCAAACATCGATTCCAGCTTGGATATGATAGATACCGGGAAAGCATAAATACCGGACTAGTAGATGTATGTAGCCTGCAGCACAGATCTAATGAGCTCTAGCCTGCCAACAATTGACAAAAGCTTTCCTTTCCAAAGGTTGAGCCACTTCCTGATGTGGTCAAGCATAGGAGAACAATGATGAGCAGTGAGCCTGGTCGGAATAAGAGGAAGACCAAGTTACTTCACTGGAAGCCTCCCCAAGGTGAAACCAGTCAGGTGAAGCAGATAAGCTTTGTCCACATTAGAGATCCCAGCTAAGAATAGGAGGAATTTGGCCGGGTTGATGCGTAACCCAGACAAATCGGCAAACTGATTTAAACACAACATGATGTTTTGCATAGAGGATGGGTCGGCCTTAGAGAATATCATCAGATCATCAACAAAAGCTAGGTGGGTCATCTACAAAGCTTTACACTTCGGGATGGCTGCAATAAGGTTCTGATCAGTGGCCCTTTGCAGACATCTAGAGAGGACTTCCATAGCTAAGCAAAAGATGTAAGGGCAGAGGGGGTATCCCTACCTGAACCCCATAGATGTGGAGAAATATCCCATCGAGCTACCATTAACTAGAACCGAGAACTAAGGGGAGGCTATGCAATGGTGGATCTAATTGGAAAAATTTGGAGGGAATCCTATACTATTGAGGACCGAGGTAATGTAATCCCATCTAAGAGAGTCAAAGGCTTTTTGGATGTCAATTTTTATAAGAGCAGCTGGAGAGTGGGTTTTTCTCTCAAATGCTCTGACAATTTCATGACAAAGAATAATATTCTCCCCTATTCTTCTTCCTGGAATAAAGGCCGATTGATTGTCACTAGCCAAGGAGTCAACCACTCGCTTGATTTTGTTAGCGAGGATCTTTGCAATGAACTTGTATAAGAGGTTGCAAAGGGAGATGAGCCTATAATCCATCGTAGTGTCTGCACCCTCCTTCTTAGGGATTAGACAAAGAAAGGTGTGACTAATCCCTTTGATCTGGCTTGGGTTGTAGAAGAAGCTCTTAACAGCCTTGATTAAGTCATCTTTGACAAGGTCTCAAGAGGAGGAAAAGAATCCCATACTAAATCCATCCGGGCCAGGAGCTTTGCTTGCCTTGTGGGAGAGAATGGCAGATGTGATCTCTTCATTGGTAGGGATAGCACTAAGCATATCAGACATGGTCTCAGGTATGAATTTATCCAAGATGCCATTTGGGATAGAAGAGCCGGAGGCTGGGGCTGGGTTGAACAAGTTCTTGAAGTAGCCAACTCCCTCATTTTTTATCTCATCAACCTTATGAAATTGAATCCCTTCAGAAGTAAACAGCTTGAGAATAGAGTTGAAGTTGTTTTTGGCTTTCACAGATCTATGAAAATATGCTGAGTTTGAGTCACCTAACTCCAACCAATTGATATTGGATTTCTGCTTGAGGTTGCTTTCTTCTTGAGCCAAGAGGGAGGATAAATTTGCAGCCTTAGGTTTCTCTTCTTTAGCCAAAGAGTAGTTGAGGGGATCATGCTGCAACCTGATCTAAATAGAAGAGAGATTGTTCCTACAAACATTAACTCGAGAAGAAATATTCCCGAAGGAGTTAGTGTTATATGCTTTGAGGGTAATTTTGACATTTCTAAATTTTTTGGCCAAGGCTAAAAGAGGGGTGGAGAATGTATTAACCGGCTTCAGCCAAGCCTCTTTGACAATGATGGGGAAATCTGGGTGGGAGGTCCACATGTCAAAATATTTGAAGGGCTTTGGGCTGAAGGAGGTGTAGGGGAGGATGGAGAGATGAATGGGGCAATGGTCAGAAATGCTTAGGTTCTCAAAAGATGCATAAGAGAAAGGGAAGGAGGAGAGCTATACTTTATTGACAAGGATTCTGTCAAGTTTGTAAGCTATACGGGCCTGACCCGATCTCTTATTGTTCCAGGTGAATTTGTTTCCAGACCATCTGAGGTCATTTACTGAGATGTCTTCAATGCAGGAATTAAGAGCCTCAACACTAGTAATCCCCCTCCTTGCTTCTCATGGGAGTACCTAACCACATTAAAATCCCCATTGATCCCCCAACAATGAGTCTGATATCTCTCTAAAGTTGCTCCCTATATGTTGCCCTATTGGAGGCATAGATGGCAGTGAGAAAGAAGGAGTGGCTATTACCAGGGTCGGAGGTGGAGAGATGAAGGTATTGGGATGAGGAAGAAAGGAGGGTGGTATTCAGTTTGGCTTTATCCCACAAGAAGCAGATACTGCTATTGGGATGGGAAGAGTGGTTGGAAAGGGAGAGCCAACCGGGAGTAATGGAGGACACAATTCTGGCCAAGGATGTTTCCTTCACATGAGTTTCAAGCAAACAGAAAAAGGAGCTCTCAAATCTTTTATAAGGGTTCTCACAGGAATTCCACACTATTCCTTGGGACATTAGGAGCAGTTGGAAGGGGGGCAACAACTGCAAAGCAGGGGCATCTCAGGCATCCACCGATTGGCTAGGTTTACTTCTCTGGTATGGATGGGGATTGACAGAGGGGCAGTCTTTCAGGGTGTTACCTCCAGGATCAGAAGGTAGGCCAATGGTCGAGGAATCTGAAGCATGCTGGGATTTTTTCTTAGCCCTGGGAGGAACAGTGAGACTATCGGGTGAAGAAGAAGCTCTAATATGGTTCACAGGATGGGTCAGAGGAGCCAATACCAAGCCCGAGTTCGATTGGTTCAAAAGAGACAAGGAGGAAATCTCGGCCAGTGGTTAGTTTTGGGCATGGGTTGAAGGCTTAGAAGGGGAGTGGCCTCGGATATGATTATGGGCCTCAACAAGAGTAGAGGGGCTGGTCTTAGAAGGGAGCTATAGGCCCATTAGTGCTAACGGAGGGAGATTTTCTCATGACAGGGTGACGTGTCGCAATAGGGTACAAAGGATTGAGGGGGCTTTCTCCCAGAAGCAGCAGTCGACGATGGTGACCTCGATAGGGCAGACAAGGCAGCTAGAGAACCAGAGTTGGATCTATCCCCATTAGAGTCCAAGGAGCTCTCATCATAATCTGAGCCAGAAGATAGATCCAGGTCCTCATCGAAAGAGGAGCTCTCATCGGAAGTGGAGGAAGAAAGCTGGGAAGGGATGGTGGTATCTTCCATATCTCGATCGGCAAGGGAGGAATCCCTCACATCAACATCACCATCAGCAGTCCTGGTTGATTCTTTGAGAGGCCTCGATGCATCAGCCAAAATCGCAAACCTGTTTTGCCCTACGGTTAATCCACAGCCTTGGACCAGAGGGTGATTGGAGGGAGGGACAGCGGGAATAGCAGCGGTGGCTAAGAGAGGATTCTAGTTGTGGGCATGACCTCTCCCTCGTCGACCATGGACCGAAGGGCGGAAAGGAGGTCTAAATCTTGTCGGAGATATTCTAGATCGATCACAGATGTAAGAAGCATTCACCAGATCCACATGCAAGGCCCTTATCTCTCACCAAAGGGGGTGGCCTCCTAGGCAGGAGGAAGAGTTGTGACCAAAAACATTGCAAGCAATGCACTGGGGGGGTTTCCAATTATAAACGACCCGCTACTGGAAGGAAAAGCCTTCACCATCCTAGATGGAAATGGAGGTGGGAAGTTCAGTAGCTGCATCCACCTCAACGCAAATTCTGGCATATGCAAGCCTTTGTTTTCTATATGTCTTAGCATCGAAGCATATGGGAGAACCCAGAACAGAGCCCATAGCGCTCAATCCATTGGCGCACCAAAAATGCAAAGGAAGGCCAGGGAGGGAAATCCAAACTGGAATGGTGGTGAAGTCTTCTCACTTGAGAAGCAACTAGCAGTGCCAAGGTCAGAGGAAGATGGGCGATCGGCCATTAAACCAGGGACCTCCTTTGAGACACCTAAGACGATCGTTCTCATCGGAGACACAGAAAAGGAAGTATCCATGGTCGAGAAGGAAGGTATCAACAGTGCCAGTAGTCCTCCATTGCTTTAAAAGGGAGAGCTTCACCATATGGAAGGGTGGCCTCTTCCCCAGGAATTGTCCCAGAAGGGAATTGCTCCACCGGGAAGCCTCAGAGTCAATAAGTCCCAAGGGACAGACAGCAACGCGGGAAGCACCATTGTAGACAGGTGGGACAAAGCAAAGGGGTAGGCTCTCAGCAGGGGGAGAGAGAGGGCTTGAAGTGAGAGTTCCAAGGGATGCCCAAAGGAGATGGAATGGCAGTGGGGGTGGGAGAAGGAAGGGATGAGGAGGAGGGTATTTCACAGAGGGCAGCGAAAGAATTTTCCGACAAGGGGGCTACCCTGGCCATGGTCATGGCTAGATGTCGACAGTCAAGTAGAAGCTCGGCTCATTTCGAAATCGAGTTCAACAGGTCATCTCCCCAATCTCCATGATAAATACTTATATATTTTTTAATAGATTTTTTTTTTTTTTTTATATTTATAATGTTGTTTCATAGTTATATTATAGATTATAATAAAGGTGAACTTAGTTTATTCACTTTAGTGATTTTTTTTTTATGAATATCCTGCATTGATTTGAATCTTTAACCTTTATTTAGTATAGAAGTAGAATTATATAATTTTTAATAATCTATTTATGCCAAATATTAAATGGTTACATAGAAAAAAACCAACACTAGAACGCTTTATTCGATAAGGTGACACCTTATGCCCATCCTATTGCCAAAGCGCTTTGAAAGAGCCTCAATCGCCTCGGTCAGGAAGAAGCTTTTGATACAAGAGATTTGGCTGGGGTTCAAGAAGAAGCTTTTGATGGCAAAGATAAGATCATCTCCGATGATGTACCTCCGATGATGTACCAATAAGAAGAGAAAAAGCCCATGCTGAAGCCGTTAGGGCCAGGGGCTCTGTTAGATTCGTAGGAGAGAAAAACCGCAATGATTTCCTCATTAGAGGGAATGACTTGGAGGCTAGGGAGAAATGCTCTTGTTCTATAATAAGTTTGACTGGTCAAACAATTTTATTTTTATATGGGACTTTTTTACATTAGGTTTAGCACAAAACTAGCTTTCCAACAAGTCTAAGATAAATCTGAGTTGTAATGGCAAAGTTATGTTCTGGTCAAACTTATTTTTAATGTGCAAATACTGTTAAAATCACTTGAAATGAAAATAATTTTATGGACATCAGAACAAAAGATTATTTCTGATTTTTAGTAGCGTTTTACCAAGATAAGATTTAAAAAATTTTCAGAATTGAGAAAAAACCCCCAACATTTGAAAGTCGAAAATCGCTCCTGTAACCAAAAATCCAATTTTTGGTCTTTATAAGGCGACAACCACCTGGATGCAACGCCTTGACAGCTATGGTAACCATTGAACCAGACATTTGAAAATTTTGAATGAAAATTTGAATCTTACACTGGGTTTGCAACAATTGAAGCTGATCGACTGCTACTTTCTTTCCTCTCTTTGCTTCTTTTGATATCTTCTATCTCAAGCATGGTTCAAGATCTTGATGTGATCTCACTAATTTCTCGTTTTTCATAAAGGCAAGGCGAGATGCATAGCGAGATATAATTGGTACAAAAACTCGATCAAGATCTTAAGATATCGCAGAGATCTTGACCAAATCTCACCAAATCTCGCCTCTCTCTGCTTTTTTGAAGAAAAAACACTAAGGAGCAAGGATTTTGGTGCTTTTGCTTGAGGATATCCATTCTTACACTCATTGAAGCTTAAAGAGTACAAAATATTACCTCATCCACATTTGGAGTTACTTTTCTTATATATGATGTCTTTTAAATTCTTATGATTATGTTGTGTCATGTGTTGATTGTGGAATGTGGATTATGGAATAGAGCATACTAGCCTAAGGTCCGAAGATTCGGAGACTACTTACGTAGGGTACGAAGTCAAAGTACAATTTTAGGTTTGATTTTTAAACAACTGATGTTTCCATTGTGTTTAAAAGGCCTGAAATGGGGTAAATACTAACTTTCAAGGGCTACAAAGACCATAAAGCCACTGAGACCAACCACCGAGTCGACCAGGAAAAAATACATAATCTTGGCAAGATCTCTCTTTTTTAGATTAACGAGATGGGGGGGGGGGTGAGAGTGAGATCTTAAACCTTGATCTCAAGTGCTACCAACTTGCTTTCCCTTCTATTTTCCTTCTCTTTACTTTTTTATTCTTTTTTTTTTCCATTTCTATTCATGTAAAATGGTAAGACACGAGACCAGATGAAGTCCCAATAGAAGTATGGAAGAGTCTAGGAGTATGTGGGGTATCCTGGTTAATCAATCTGTTTAACAAGATTATGAACACAAAGGAAAATGATAGATGAATGGAGTAGATTATAATTCTGATCTACAAAAATAAAGGCAATATTCAAAGCTCCAATAACTATAGAAGCAGAAAACTAATGATCATACTATGAAATTATGGGAAAAGGTTATTGAAGCCCTTCTGAGAAGAGACTGATATATCGGAGAACAAATTTGGTTTTATGCCAGATAGATCTACAGCAAAAGTTGTTTATCTATGGAAGAGGCTCGTGTAAAGATATACAGCTGCAAAAAGGATCTCCACATAGTCATTATTGACTTAGCAAAAGCCTATGACAGATTTGTTAGAGATTTATTTCTGGCATGTTTTAGTAAAGGGGTGTCAAGTAAATATGTGGATATAATTTAAGATATGTATGAGGGCATGATGACTAGTGTGAAATCTATGGGAAGTCAAGGCAGTGAATTCCTAGTTATGAATTAGGTTACATTAGAATCATATTTTAGCAGTTATACTCGTATTTATTTGCGCTTGTCATAGATGGTTTAACCAAGTGCATCCAAGATGCTGTCTCGTGGTGTTTACTCTTTGCCGACTATATCATTTTAATGGATGGGACAAAAACAGGGATTAACACTAAGTTGGAATTATGAAGATCAACCTTGGAAACAAGAGATTTTAAGATTAGTAGGTCGAAGACGGAGTATATGGTGTGTAACTTTAGATACCGCAATGTAACTATTTTAGATATCTAGGGCCTACCATAAATAAAGAAGGTGACATACAGGATGATGTTTCATATAGAATTAAAGTGGGATGAATGAAGTGGTGTGACCGATGTATTCCTTTTTAAACTTAAGAGAAAATTCTATAGAACTGATGTACAACCAGCTATGATGGATGGTGCGAAATGTTGGGTAGTTAAGAAGTGTAATATAGAAAAGCTATATGTAGCAGAGATGAGGATGTTAAGATGAGTGTGTGGCAAAACAAGGATAAAGTAAGGGATGAACATATTAGAGTTGATTTGGAAGTTGCCCCAATTAATGACAAGCTCCAAGAAGTTGTTTGAGGTGGTATGGTCATGTTCAATGGAGGCCTAGGGATGCCACTGTATGGAGTGATCTAATTCCAATTGAAGGAGCTAAAAGAACTAAGGGCAGGCCTAAAATGACCATAAGAAAAGTAGCGAGGATTAACATGCACACTCTAGGTCTTTTCCCAAATATGACTTCATATAGAGCTAATTGAAGTGCAAAGATTCATGTGGCAGTCCTTATTTAGCTGAGATTTTCCTGACTTGCTGGTGCTGGGCTTCTTTCCTTTACTTTCATCTCTCCTACTTTATTTTGCACAGACATGTAGCTGACCCCTTAAGTTGGGATAAGGCTGAATTTGTTTTATTCCTATAAATGGTACGTACATTCCAATAGTTTTTGAATCGATCTCTCTTAATCCTTCTAATTTCTTCCCAAAATTCTATGTTATGATTCTTACTCAGTGGGTGACATATCCTGTGTAACTTGGTTCCGCAAGTGTAAGTCTAGAGTGGTATTCAAACCTAAGGTCAGACTAGAAACTGAAACCTCTGCCTGGATCAGTGTTAGCCTTTGATTTTTCTTCTTATTACTGGTAGTCTGGGTGTTTGAGTTGGAATCAGCAAGCCTTTGAATTAGGGAACTCTCCTGAAGTCTTAGGCTAAGCCATGGCTTTGTGAGTAAGTTCTCCTCTTTAAAACCCTTTGATTTCCACCCTAGACATGCTGTTGGTCGAAGTTTGAAGATGAGTCCCGTGATATGAATTAGTTTTTATTTCATATTTACATTAATACCCTTAATCTCTTTGTCATTTCATATTTGCCCTTTTCATTGTTAATTTCCAAAATTGTGGATCCCCCCCTCTCGTATTCTTGTATTTCATTTAGGCCATTTTATTTGTGTTGGATGGGGTAATGACTTGTCTAGTATGCATAGTTGTCACGGTGCCAAGGCGAACCAAGGCGCTGGAGGGCTGTCTAAGCGCTTAGGCGCCCACCTTACGGCGAATACGGCGCCAAAAAAGACGTTACTATTTTTTTAATATATCTATAATATCTAGTACAACTGTATAACAATGATATACTTAATTTTAAATTGCTTGTAAAAAATCAAGCCTTTAAGTTATATCAAAATACAAGAAGCACGACTTTAAGCAACATCAAGGGAAAAAAGTACACACTTTAAGCAACATCAAGAGACAAGAATCAACATTCAACATGAAATTCATATCAATGCAAATTGCAAAGTGATATATTTTCTAACATGAGAATACACAACAAAAAATAAAAAAAATTATTCATAAAAAAAAAGCTATAAATTAAACAAAAGGCATAAGTGCATAACAACATATAATTCCTAATGAAATATTATAAATAATATAATATTTAACTATTTAAGTATGTAGTTAGATATACTTACCTCTATGATGCCCAAAACGAGATCCACAAAGTCCATCATAGACCATGAGTCCATGAACCATGATATTTTAATGTTTAACCCCCTGTCAATCAATACATATAAGTTAGTGATACTAAAACACTAAGCAACAAGAGAAACCTTGTTCCTTAATATATGAGTCATGACTCATGATAGATGATAGGCTATGGGTTCCAATCCTACCTGGGGAGAATTAAAAACACCTAATGGAAATTAAGAAACATAAAAATAAACCAAAATGCTAAACTTTAGTAAGCTTTAAAGTATAAATTTTAAAACAACAAAATAAACCATCAAGCTAAACTTTGTTCTTGTTTAACCATAATCAAGCTAACAAATCAACATCTAATTCTTCTCCCTCCTATTCTTGTTGATTCATAGAATCAGTTGGCCCATCACCAAAGTCTTCTTCAATATCTTCATCATCACGCACCACATCGTGGACCTCTTCTTCAACTTCATCATCTGATGATTCCTCAATAGTGGCCCTTCCCCTACCACGACGTGTGTAGCAAATATTGGCTGCACTTGTTGATCCTTGAGCCCTCCTAAGTAAATTACGACCCCCCACCGATGTAGATGCACCAACTGCTCTATCAACATCTCCCCATGTGAGGTCGTCTCCAGGATGGACTAAATCTCCATCTTCTTGATCCCCTGTTATCCATTCACTACTCCAATTCATTTCATCAAGAATTAATGGATCACAATTGCTGCCTTTTTCCCTTCTTTCTTGGAACCTTGAATGAAGCCGACGATTGTATTGGATATAGACTAGATCATTCAAGCGCTGATGTTCTAGTCTATTCCTCTTCTTGGTGTGAATCTGAATCCATAAATACTCTTTATTTAAGTCAAGAAATAGATGTAAAAAATATAATTACAAACTAATATACAAGATCATACGTACAAAATCAAATGTGCTCCAATTGTGCTCACAACCGGAAGCGGAGCAACAAAGGCCTAATATGCGTATTGCATATTGTTGAAGCGTAGGGACCGAAGATCCATGTGTTTGCCACCAAGAGACTATATATAAGGAAAAAATTAGGTACACATATTGTTAAATACTTATTAAAATAAAAAAAAAATACTTAGTACTTACTAGGATCCAATGCTCCTTCACCGACTATCCGTTGTTTAAAAGCCAAACTCCTTGAAAAACTACCTTCACATTTTCTGTACAATTGAGACTCACGTATGATCTTGTCTTGCACAGTTAAGTCGGGCACCATTCTTTCAATAACTGACATGAATGCATCTTGTATTTTACATGATTCTTCAAAAGGGACATCATTGATGTAGTCAAAATATTTGCTAGCATTTAGGTAAAAGGCAGCAGCATATAAAGGTCGATCCATTTGGACCTCCCAACGATCATCAATAATTGCTAACACCTTCTTCCATGGCCGTTCTTTATTGGCAAAATTTACTTTTATCTTTTTTTTTGCTATTTCCATTGCCAAACAAACTTCAGGCAATGCAAGCCTCTCATCACCATCTACTAACCTCAAGACAACTAAAATTGGTTGGGATGCTCTTAAGCAATCTAGTACACTGTTCCAGAATGTTTGTGCAAGTATTGTCTCAAGTACTTTCTTACCTGCCTCTGTCTTGGACAACTTAGAACTATTCCAATCATCAGATACAAATAATTGCTTCAAGGCATCCTTGTTCTTGTACAAACTTTGTAGTGTCAAGAATGAGGTAGCAAATCTTGTAACTTCAGACCTCACCAGATCTATTCCATTTGTCTTTTTCCTCAAAGCATCAACAAGTTTGTAATGTCTGTAGATAAAACTTGTCATTGTTTTTGCCCTCTCTATTGTTGTTTTATAAGCTTTCAACTTGCCAATGTCCTCTAACATGAGGTCCAAACAATGAGCTGCACAAGGAGTCCAATAAAGCTTACTCCGTTTTTCCATCAACATTCTACCAGCGGCAACATAATTAGCTGCATTGTCTGTAACTACTTGTACCACATTATCCTCCCCAATTTCTTCAATTTTACTATCAAGCAGCTGAAATAACATGGCTGCATATTGAGACTCATTAGATACATCTACAGAGCCCATAAAATAAGTCCCCAATGGACAATTGACAAGAAAATTAATCAAGTGTCTACCTCTCTTGTCAATCCACCCATCAGACATAAGAGTGCACCCGTGCCTTTTCCAATTATCTTCATATTTCTTCTTGATACAGTCAATCTGAGCTTTTTCATCCTGTAGCAAGGGCACTCTCAACTCATGGTAAGAAGGGGGCTTATATCTTGACCCAAACTGTGTAATGGCTTCAACCATCTCCTCAAAGCTCCTTAACTTGACAGTATTGAATGGGATGCCAGCTTCATAAAACCATTTTGCAACATATGCATTAGTTTTCTTTCTGTCTGCATTTGATCTTAAGCTGCTTTGTATTGTTATCTAGGTAGAACCTTTAGACCTCCTCTCACCAACTATTTCTTCAGGAGTCCGTCTAAGATAAGAATCTATTGGACCCTTTACTGTCATTTGTGTATTAACATTAACTTTATTCCTTTTGGAAGATGTCCCAGAACTTGGTACAAGGTTCCTTATTGAGGAGTCTATAGTTGGGGGCCTTGGTACACCAGACTAGAGTTGCCCTCCACTTTCTATCTCTTCAGGCAAATAATCTCCCTCCTGATGACCAACAGAATAATCCTCATCAAATACATCAGGCTTCCTCTTTTGATTTCGCATGATAGCTTCATGCATCTCTTTAGCGATTGCTGCAGTTGTCTTTGGGCACTTTGATATATCTCCATACCCACCAATTAAATGTTGCTTAAGCCTTTTGATTCCTCCTTTGGCATCTTTTCCACAAAGTGTACATCGCACTAAGTTCTTATCATTAAGATCTGGCCAATATCCATACTTCCACCCGGGGTCTTTTGATTTGGCCTTCCTAGTTGGATCTTTGCTTGGATCATATGTTGATGCGCCAGTGCTAGCAGATGGCCCGCCACTACCACTAGTAGCCATATCTATTTGAATAAACTACAGCACTACATAAACATAAGAAACAACAACAAGAGAAACTAAGTAACAAAAAATAAGAAAAAGCATATCAATCTACAATGCACTTTACAATCTAAAAAATAATAACTAATTCACTAAT